>NW_024098092.1:1415000-1472500 GCF_016545835.1 Crotalus tigris | reverse complement strand
GAGTTAATTCTCTTTTGAAAGTAAAGGCAAGGCCTGGTTAAAAGAACAGCCAAGATCACTGACCCTGCAGAAACAGGTGGCCATTGAGTGTTTGGGTGTGGGCTTCCCCCTCAAGGACATTTGCCCAGATTCTCCCCCCCACCCCAAATTGATCACGAATTCTATTCTATTCTATTTTATTCTATTCTAGTTCAGTTCCATTCCATTCTTCTCTACTCTGTTCTGTTCTATTCTATTCTGTTCTTTCCGTTCCATTCTATGTTCTATTCTATTCTATTCCATTCCATTCCATATTCTATTCTATTCCCTTCTCTATTCTATTCTATCCTATCCCATTCCATATTGTATTGTATTGTATTGTATTCTATTCCGTTCATTCCTTTCCATTCCATTCCATATTCTATTCTATTCTATTCTATTCTATTCTATTCTATTCTATTCTATTCTATTCCATTCCATTCCATATTCTATTCTATTCTATTCTATTCTATTCTATTCTATTCTATTCTATTCTATTCTATTCTATTCTATTCTATTCTATTCTACTCTATTCTATTCTATTCTATTCTATTCCCTTCTATGTTCTGTTCTGTTCCATTCCCTTCCATTCCAACACAAGCAGAGAGCCCCCTTGGGTGAGTCCAGCTGCTGGGACAGAGGCGGATCTTCGGAACAGGATTGCCTCTGTATCCAGATGGGGAACTGCACTACCACCACCCTCTTCAAAGCTTTCTCTCTTGGAAAGGAGGAATAAATCTCCATCTGGCTCTATGGCTTTGAGTAAACTTTGCGATATATGCAGGAGCGGCAAAGAAGCTCCAAGGAGCAATTTCCATGGGATTCTGTTGTCACGACACGGCTAATATACAGCCGCTTATTCCGGTGTCTCTAGAGCAGGGATAGTCAACTTTGGCAACTTTTAAGACTTGGCTTAAAATCAACCAAGCTTGGCTGGCTGGGGAATTCTGGGAGTTGAAGTCCACGAGTCTTGAGGTTGCCAAGATTGGACAGCCCTGCTCTAGAGCCAGCCAAAAACCACTGCCAAGCTTTACACTCTCCTGGGTGTGTGTGTGTCAGGCAATCTTTTCTAAAGCAGGGACATTTCTTCGTGTCCCCCCCCCCCAGCTCTTTCTTCCTTAAGGGCTCCTTCCTCAAAGACACACAAATAACACAGTTGGAAGGGACCTTGGAGGTCTTCTAGTCCAACCCCTGCTCAGGAAGGAAACCCTACACCATTTCAGACAAATGGCTGTCCAGTCTCTTCTTAAAAACCTCCAGTGATGGAACATTCACCGCTTCTGGAGGCAGGTTGTTCCATAGGTTAATTGTTCTATTCTGTTCTGTTCTATTCTATTCTTTCCATATTCTATTCTATTCTTTCCATATTCTATTCTATTCTGTTCTGTTCTATTCTTTCCATATTCCATTCTTACCATATTCTATTCTATTCTTTCCATATTCTATTCTTTCCATATTCTATTCTGTTCTGTTCTATTCTTTCCATATTCCATTCTTACCATATTCTATTCTATTCTATTCTATTCTATTCTATTCTATTCTATTCTATTCTATTCTATCCTATTCTTTCCATATTTTATTCTATTCTGTTCTATTCTATTCCTTTCCCTTTTCTATATTCTTTCCATATTCTATTCTATTCTATTCTATTCTATCCTATTCTTTCCATATTTTATTCTATTCTGTTCTATTCTATTCCTTTCCATATTCTATATTCTTTCCATATTCTATTCTATTCTATTCTATTCTATTCTATTCTATTCTATTCTATTCTATTCTATTCTATTCTATTCTATTCTATTCTTTCCATATTCTGTTCTATTATTCTTATTCTATTCCATTCCATCTTTATTCTATTCCATTCCATTCCATTCTTCTGACTGTCAGGAAATTCCTCCTTAGTTCCAGGTTGCTTCTCTCCCTTGCTTGGTTTCCATCCCTTGCTCCTTTGTCCTGCCTTCAGGCACCTTGGAGACCCACCCCCTCCCCAACCCGTTGCTGGATTCCCACTGCCCAAATCCTCACCACCATCCACCCAGACACCCACAGCCTACAAAGCTGGGAGAAACAGACCCGGCTTCCCAGCTGCAATGGGAGGTGTGCCTCCAAAGCAGGAGAACGAACGCCAAGAAATCCAAGAAAGCTATTCCTGGGAATCCCGTCAACCACGCCACCACAGCCCTAAGGACCGGTGCAGGGAGGGGGGAGGCAGGGGCCTGACTACAAAAAAATGGCCCAGTCAAAGCCAACCCTGAGCGCGGGGTGAAGACAGGCAGCACGTGACCCGGTGGAGCCGGCTTGACGACTGGGTCTTGGCACCTCTCCCAGCCTTTCCAACTTCGGTCCCTTCTCCACTTCCTGCTTCTCTCCCACCTTCCTTAATCCCCTCCTTGGCCGGGAGCTACTGAAGGTCATCTGGGGTTCTCTGCCCTGGAGGGGCTACTCAAACACCTTTGACCGGAGCGGGATTAACATCAGCCCCTTGGGAGGAGAGGGCAAAATGAATCCACGTCCGCTCCTTCCATCCTTCTCCATTACTCTGCCTTTCCGTATTTAAAGAGGGTCGTTCCTTGGAGGGGGGGGGGAAGGCTTACAACGGGAGCGTTTGTAGGAGCTGTGTGACAATTACAGTCCATAAAGAATATCTGGAGCGGTACCAACAAGCTGTTTTTATGAGAAGAATCCACAAACCAGCTTGGATGGCTTTTTCCCTCTGTGCAGCTCTGCCTCGAATTAACCTCCCCGTTTTTATGTTCTTCTGATCTGCATTGCGGCCGAGACCGTCCCTTGCAGTCGCCACTTTGGCAAAAATATTTTGAGATCAAGGAGGGCAGGAATTAGCCGTTGGCGAGAAGCTAATTTGCCCTGGGGGTTTTTGAAAGAGCTCACAGGGTCCAAGTAAGAGGACTCATCACACCTCTGGCTCAAGCCCACCTTCTGGAGAGTTTTCCCACGTGCAAAAAAATCCCCAGGAATTAAAAACAAAAAACCCTCTCTTTGGCAACTTCCCCCAGGAAAAGTCTGGACCAGGGGATGCCAGCCTTGTGTAACAGTCCTGCTACAGTGGGCAAATGACTGCGCTGGATGTTAGGGCCGCTAGATTGGATTCACTAGTCCTGAAGCTGTTTTTATTTTATTTCCCTCTCCCACTTTCAGGGGCTGGCTTCCCAAGACTCTGGGTTTGGACTGTGTTATTTTCTACCTGGTAGTTGCATTCTGGATCAAGGCAGTGATAATGCTCCCGGTATTGGTATGCGCAGTGAATGTGTCCACAATGCTGGCTTCCGGAAAACCTGGATAGAAGAAAGGCAGAAGGTGACAGGGATCAGAAATAAAATGAGCAATGGCATCCCTTTCTCTCTCTCTCTCTCTCACACACACACATCCTCTCTGTTTAGACGTCTGTCAATTTCAAAGCAAGCTTGAACCCTGGACAAGAGCTGGCCTCTTGAAAACTGACACGAAACGGCAATGGATCCCACTCTGCAGGGCTGGCGTTCCTGGGCCAAGAGGTTGCAGACAGGTTTTTTCTCCTCCTCGTGGACCAGAGGAATTAAATACAGATTAGGCGACACCCGGGTCAAAAAACAGTCACGGGGAGAGGGACCTTGGAGTCCTAGTGGACGGTCGCTTTAAACGTGAGCCAGCCGTGTGCGGCGGCAGCCGAAAATGCTAATGCAATCCTGGGTTGTATAAACAGGGGCACAGAATCAAAATCAGCACCGCTTTATAAAGCCTTAGTAAGGTCACACCCGGAATGTTGCATCCGGTTTTGGTCACCACAATTACAAAAGAGATGTTGAGATTTTGGGGAGGGGGGGGGAAGTGCAGAGAAGAGCAACTAGGGTGATTAAAGGCTTGGAGACTAAAGCCCATGAAGAACGGTTGCAGGAATTGGGTATGGCCAGTCTAGAGAAAAGGAGGACTGGTGTGTGTGTGTGTGTGTGTGTGTGTGTGTGTGTGAGACATGATAGCAGTGTTGCAATATTTGAGGGGCTGCCACAAAGAAGAGGGGGGGGTCAACTTATTTTCCAAAGCACCAGAAGGCAAGACAAGAAACAAGAAGAAAGAAGAGAGAAACCTGGAGCAAGAAGTGAAAAAGAGAAGCAAGGGAGAACAGAACAGAACAGAATAAAAGAGTTGGAAGGGGCCCTGGAGGTCATCTAGTCCAACCCCTAGACCGTGTCAGACAAATGCCTGTCCAGTTTCTTCTTAAAAACTTCCAGTGTTGGAGTGTCCACAACTTCTGGAGGCAGGTTGTTCCACTGGCTAATTGTTCTAAGTGTCCTGAAATTTATCCTTATTTCTAAGTTTATATGTATACATACAGACCTCTAAAAAACACAGGATCCCAAAGGAGTGCAGGAGAATTCGGAGATGGGCAGGGGGGCCTCGGCATCCTGGGGCCCACGCAGGTCCCATGCTTCCCATTTTTTACCCTCCCCTCCCTTCCCCCTCCCATTTGGCAGAGTGGAGAAGCGATGCTCGGCTGTGTCACATCAAGGGCAAAGCTGGCGTGCAGGAGGGGGGGCAGGCTTCCAGTTCTGGAGGGGGGGTAGGGAATCTCCCCCCACCCCCATCACCCTTCCCCAGTTAATAGATTCCTAAAGGGCTACCTCTCTCTCTCTCTCTCCTCTTGGCTTTGCCCGACACTTGAAACAGTTCAAGCGATTAATTTTTAAAGGGCAACATCTGCTCAGCTTTGGAAAGCAAAGCTTTGCACATGCTTGCTGACGCCATCTGCAGAAGGGGCGCACACCTGCTGGCCCCCCCACCCCGCCACCCGTATTTTCATCAATGCAAAGCCCCCGGCTTGTGGCCGCGCCCGTGGCATTCAGGACGTTGCTTCCCCTTCAAGACCAGGGGCGGGCGCCATTTTGCAGAAGCGAGATGGGACGACACCAGCGGTGGGATTCAAATAGGAGAACAACTGGTTCTCTGCGTGGATGCCACTTCCGGAAGTCCATTCTGGGCCTGGCCAACAAAAACTTAGTTACCGGTTCTGCCGAAGTGGTGCGAACTGGCTGAATCCCACTCTATCTATCTATCTATCTATCTATCTATCTATCTATCTATCTATCTATCTATCTATCATCTGTCTGTCTATTGTCTGTCTGTATCTATGTATCTATCCATCCATCCATCTATCCATCCAGTGGTGGGATTCAAATATGTGAACAACCGGTTGTCTGCATGGATGCTACTTCCAGAAGTCCATTCTGGGCTTGGGCAACAAAAAAATAGCTACCGGTTCTGCTGAAGTGGTGCGAACTGGCTGAATCCCACCCCTGGACAATACCCCTAGTTCTGGGTGGGTGGTGGGTGGCCAGGGACCAAGAAGACCTTCTTCCTATATAGCCGGGCTCTCCAAATTTGGCAACTTTAAGACTTAAGGACTTCAACTCCCAGCATTCCTCAGCCAGCCATGAGGCATATACAAGGGCCATTTCTCACACGGGGTTGATACAGAGAACCGACCAAATTGGGATAAATAAGATTATGGTGCATGGTTTTCTCATTGTCTGTTTCCAGGACTGCTGCTTCTTTGGTCCTCAAGAGGACGGGGCTTCAAACTTGGCCCTTTTATGACTGATGGACTTCAACTCCCAGAATTTCTCAGCCAGTCATGAAAAGGCCAAGTTGGAAGACCCCTGGTCTGGATCCCAGACCGCAGTTTCATCAAAATGGCCGACTGAGGAATTCTGGGAGTTGAAGTCCACCAGTCATAAAAGGGCCAAGTTTGAAGACCCCTGGTCTGGATCCCAGCCTGCAGTTTCATCAAAATGGCCGACTAAGGAATTCTGGGAGTTGAAGTCCACCAGTCACGAAAGGGCCAAGTTGGAAGACCCCTGCTCAAGAGCAAAATAAGGAACCATCTTTAGTACTGAATCCACGTTTTTCAGCATTGGATCCTTCCCTGGTCTTGGGGGAGAGGAGACAAGGAACTGCACCACCACCAAAGAAGAAAGAAAAACCAAACGGGCCCCATTATCAGAAAGGCCGGTGGGTCCACCAGCTGAGGCCTCTCGAATTAATGGACTGCATCCAGTTTTGGTGGCCCCGTTATAAAAAAGTTGTTGAGACTTTAGAAAGTACAAGCAGAGCGACAAAAATGATTAGGGAGCCAGAGGCTAAAAAATATATCAAGAACGGTTGCTGGAATTGGGTCTGTCTAGTTCAGGGGTAGACAACCTTGGCTCTTTTATGACGGTGGACTTCAACTCCCAGAATTCCTGAGCCAGCCATGCTGAGGGGAAAGGGGGAGGTTTCCAAGCAGAGCCATGCTGGCTTAGGAATTCTGGGAGTTGAAGTCCACGAGTCATGAAGGGGCCAAAGTTTCCCTCATGCTGGCCCAGGAATTCTGGGAGTTGAAGTCCACGAGTCATAAAAGAGCCAAGGTTGCCTACTCCCAGGTCTAGTTTAACGAAGAGAAGGACGAGGGGGGGACATGATAGCAGTCTTCCAATATCTCAGGGGCTACCCCAAAGAAGAGGGAGTCAAGCTCTTCTCCAAAGTATTAGAAGGAAAGACAAGAAGCAACAGATGGAGACTAGTCAAGGAGAGAAGCAACCTGGAATTAAGGAGAAATATTGTTATATTACACCAGGTATATTACTCCGATCGCCTCTCATCATCGCAGGCCCCAAAGGCTAGGCTAATCAGCCATAAGGTGGTTTTCGATGCTACCAGCTATAATCAGAGGTGTTTGATAGATTTGTTTTTTTTAAAAAAAAAGTTTTGAAGTTTTGTTTCTTTGAGCCTTGCTACAAAAACTGCTATTGGCAATATTCAGAGGAGTAGCATCTACACTGTTAAATAAGTAAATAAGAGGAAGGACAGAATATGCGCCCGATTGTGCAAAGGCCAATGGATTTATTTCTAAACTCTTCCTGTCCTGAGTTGGAAGTAGACATTTAAAATCAAGAATATTGATAGATATTGATGCCACGGCAACAATTTTTTATTTTATTTTTTAAAAAAGACAAGCATTATTTATTAATGCAGCCGCGCCGTGACTTCACCCAGAAAAGCCCATTGGCCTCTGGTAACCAAGTGGTGAGCTGCCCTTTTACCCCTTCGTCAGAAGGGCTCACCCACATAATTAATGTTGGGAAAAAAATCTGTGGCCTATTTAATTGGGGCCAGATTTTTAGTAGATCAGAAAGATGCTTAATTGATTCATCTAACCAATGAAGCAACTAAATATTAAAATCATTCATTATATGCTGTGGGCTTGGCGTAACTTGGAGAGAGAGAGAGAGAGAGAGAGAGAGACAGAGAGAGAAAGAGAAAAAGAGAGAAAGAAAAAGAAAAAGAGAAAGAGAGAAAGAGAAAGAGAGAGAGAAAGAGAGAAAGAGAAAGAAAGAAAGAGAAAGAAAGAAAAAGAGAAAAAGAGAGAAAGAGAGAAAGAAAAAGAGAAAGAGAGAGAGAGAAAGAAAGAAAGAAAAAGAGAGAGGGAAAGAGAGAGAAAGAGAGAGAAAGAGAGAAAAAGAGAAAGAAAGAGAAGAGAAAGAGAGAGAAAAAAGAGATAGATAGATAGATAGATAGATAGATAGATAGATAGATAGATAGATAGATAGACAGACAGACAGACAGACCCCTTACTTAAATTCCATTTTCTCACTTAATACAAGAGCAGGATTTAACATCGTGCAAGAGGGTCTCCCTTTTTTTTCTAATCTATCATATTTTCTCATTTTATGCTTCTACATCTAAACTCTGACTGCATTTGTGACCATGATCCTGTCAAGCTCAAGCACTCTTCACTGAGAGTAATTCGGCACGCAGCTGTCCGTCCCCTTGGATTTTCCACTGCAAACCAGCTCTTCAAATAGAATTTTGGGAATTATGCAAACGGAGTGTGTCTCTTTAGAGTGCCATAGGGGAAAAAAAAAATCAGAGAACTGTTCCTTTGGCATATTTCCTGCTAATCCCAATGCAGATATCTGTCTCAAATTACAAAGCAAATATATATTAAGAAGGGACTCGCCTTTGCAGGCGCTCGACGGAAACCCCAGTCATTTTTCTGAGACCGCATCCATGCCTCTGAACAGTCTTTTTAGGAGCCTTTGCTCTGTAGGTAAACTTAGAAAACCTATATACATGGATCCTTTCCAAGGATGTATGTATGTATGAATCCTGCCCGGAAAGCTAAGAACATCTGATGGAGAATTCTCAGGAATTCACAAGGGAAAAAACAAACAAACTACAGTTCTTCAAATCAAAAATCCAAAAGTAGAACGGAGATGGGGTGTATTCCTCCATACGCCCCCCCCGCCCACCTCTTCCGTAAAGGTTGTGCGATCATCCTGCGGCATCAGATAACCTGATCAGCTCACAATCCAGAGAGAAAACAACAAGGCAACGGCAGAAAACAGAAACTTAAAAGCACAAGAGCTGGGGATCACCTCTCCTTGCTTCTGATTGCAATATGCGAGTTCAAGCGGGTACGATATCTGGAGCACACTCAACAACACACACACTGCCGTGCAAAACCCAAGATTTTATTTCATTCCCTACTGGGGAAAACCTCCAGATAAATAAATACTAATAAAAATAATAAAATACAGAAAGCCAGCCTGCTTAGCAACTGTTTACACGCTCATTACGCTGTTAACGATGATGATGTGCGTGGCTGGGGTGGGTGGGAAACCCAGCCAGTACCAAACCGCCCCAATTACAAGTGATGGGAAGAAGGGAGTAAAAAAGCTCGTGTAAATAAATATTTAAGCAAGATCCGCAGCAGAACCATCTGCTCGGGCACCAATAATAATAAATAATGAGTCCAAGGGAGGGGGCAAGAAAAAAGAAGAAATGTAAATACGGAGGCGCGAGGAAAAAGTTAAGAGTCTTCCTCTGCTTTCGCCTCTTCACGAACCGATTAAGCACGTTGTGCTCCGCCGCTATAATGCAATCCCCTCTCTGCAGGGCACACGGGTGTATTAGATGAACTGACAGGGGCTGGACAAGACGGGTTAGGGTCCTGGCTGTCAGGAGACGGGCAGGCCACGGAAGGTAAGCGGGGGTCATGGAAGCAACCCTGGCGATCCCCCCCCCCCGGATGCTCCATGTTTCCTCCAGACGGTTCCACCCGTGTTACGCTTCAGATGGTTTCGCGGTCAGGGGCTAAATCAAAGGGGTCTGGAAGCGGGGAAGCCAAGGCAGGGCAGGCGGAACAGGATCGGTGTCGCTGGCAAAACTGATACTGTCCCGGGCCTGGCCCGGCCTGGGGAATCCTTGGCCCAAAAGACCTTTTCTCTCTCTCTCTCTCCTTTGACTTTCAGCCACTAGCTGGACCTGCTAATCTCCAGGAATGCGGTTCTCCTGGAAGGAAGGAAGGAAGGAAGGAAGGAAGGAAGGAAGGAAGGAAGGAAGGAAGGAAGGAAGGAAGGAAGGAAGGAAGGGAAAGAGAAAGAGAGAAAGGGAAAGAGAGAGAGAGAGAGAGAGAAAGGGAAAGAGAAAAGGAAAGAGAGAAAAAGAAAGAGAGAGAAAGGGAGAGAGGGAA
The DNA here is from genome assembly GCF_016545835.1 of Crotalus tigris. Classification (NCBI taxonomy): domain Eukaryota; kingdom Metazoa; phylum Chordata; class Lepidosauria; order Squamata; family Viperidae; genus Crotalus; species Crotalus tigris. Next base: position 1,462,977 of record NW_024098092.1, on the reverse strand, counting down.
AGAGAGAGAGAGGGAAAGAGAAAGGAAAAGAGAAAGGGAAAGAGAGAAAAAGAGAGAGAGAGAGAGAGAGAAAGGGGAAAAAAAAGAGAGAGATGCTTCTGCAGCTGGAGAAGGACAAACCCGGACAAACCCTCGTCTTGTGCGAGAGACGGCTTAAAATAATGAGCTTATGACTGCTAATCAAGCCGGCCCCACTGTCTGATTTAAGAGCCCCAAGGGGAAGGACTTTGGGCAGGGAAAACAATGAGCAGAAGAAAGTCTCAGGGTGTGTGTGTGTGTGTGTGTGTACCCACATGGGGACATGCATTGGAGTTGCCCTTCAGATGCAGCAAGGCGAGAGAGAGAGAGAGAGAGAGAGAGAGAGAGAGAGAGAGAGAGAGAGAGAGAGAGAGAGAGAGAGGGAGAAATTAAACACCTGATTTCTTTGCTTAGACCACCCTCATTGTGGCTACCTGCTTGGATAATGTCTGGTTAAATGTGCTGTTAAATCATTTACAGCTGGAGACGGGTTTTCAGGGAGCTGAAGGGCAATTTGGAAACAGGAGAACGATCTGCCCAGAGATCCTTCCTCAATCCGGGCACCCTCCTCCAGGGGTTGGGCTGCCCCCCTTATTGCCTCCACCTTTCTGGCTGGGGATGATGGGAACTGGTGGGAGTGCAACCCACCTGAAGGGATATAACACGGAGGAGGCTGGTATATTGTGTGCTGTTATCCCAATTTGTCCGTTGCAAATAGATCTGGGGTGTGTGTGTGTGTGTGTGTGTGTATTTGTGTGTGTGTGTGTGTGTGTGAGAGAGAGAGAGAGAGAGGGGGGGGGGAGGGAGGAGGGAGAGAGAGAGGAGAGAGAGAGAGAGAGAGAGAGAGAGAGAGAGAGAGAGAGAGAGGGAGAGAGAGATTTCATTTTGAGTCGCAAAACACACCATGCCATGTATGGAAAGCAGATGCTTTTTTTTCTAAGAACGATGCCATTCTGATTTTGGCTTTAAATTATTGAGATGAAAAGATGCTGGAATTGGGTCTGTCTAGTTTAAGGAAGAGAAGGACGAGGGGGGACATGATAGCAGCGTTCCAAAATCTCAGGGGCTGCCCCAAAGAAGAGGGAATCAAGCTATTCTCCAAAGCTCCTGAAGGCAGGACAAGAAGCAACGAATGGAAACTAATCAAGGAGAGAAGCAACCTAGAACTAAGGAGAAACTTCCTGACCGTGAGAACAATTAACCAGTGGAACAACCTGCCTCCAGAAGCGGTGAATGCTCCAACCCTGGAAGTTTTTAAGAAGAGACTGGACAGCCATTTGTCCAAAATGGTATAGGGTTTCCTGCCTGAGCAGGGGGTTGGACCAGATGACCTCCAAGGTCCCTTCCAACTTTATTATTATTAATTATTATTATTATTGTATTTCCTAAACCGGTGGCCCAAAATCCCAATGAATGCTACAGTGTCTCAGTGAATGCTCAGGGTAACAGTGAGGCTCAGGGTAACATTCCTATGGAGAGCTAGTCACGAAAGGGGCAAATTTTGGGTAGTGACCAGCAGAATTGGAGAAGAAAAATTCTCTCAGTTGCAATAAGGCAGGTTCCCTTATTTATTTATTTATAATACATACAAACACATATATATTATATAATATATACATACATATACATACATACATGTATGTATGTATGTATATATTATATAATACATACATACACACACACACACACACACACACACACATAAAATCTAAGTCCCTGACTGAAATAAAGGGATGCACCCTGATCTGACTAATTTGGGGGGTGGCAAACTCAGCTCAGGCCCTTTGCCTGCTGTAAAACGTGGCTGGGAGGAGAGAAACTTGTTGCAAGGGGCACCACCAGGTGACTTCCATCTAGAATGGAATTTAGGAAGATGAATGGCAAAGTTAATAATAGTAACAATAGTAGTAAAGTTGGAAGGGACCTTGGAGGTCATCTAGTCCAACCCCCTGCTCGGGCAGGAAACTCTATACCATTTCGGACAAATGGCTGTCCAGTCTCTTCTTAAAAACTTCCAGTGTTGGAGCATTTACTGCTTCTGGAGGCAAGGAGTTCCACTGGTTAATTGTTCTGACTGTCAGGAAGTTTCTCCTTAGTTCCAGGTTGCTTCTCTCCTTGGTGAGTTTCCATCCGTTGCTTCTTGTCCTGCCTTCAGAAGCTTTGGAGAATAGCTTGACTCCCTCTTCTTTGGGGCAGCCCCTGAGATATTGGAAGACTGCTATCCTGTCCCCACCTCGTCCTTCTCTTCATTAAACTAGACCTACCCAATTCCAGCAACCGTTCCTTATATGTTTTAGCCTCCAGTCCCCTAATCCTCTTTGTTGCTCTTCTCTGTACTCTTTCTAGAGTCTCAGCATCTTTTTTACATCGTGGTGACCAAAACTGGATGCTGTATTTCAGGTGTGGCCTTACCAAGGCATTGAAGAGTGGTATTAATACCACTAAATAAAAAGTTTCTTCTGATGAGAAGCTTCTTAGACGAGTATCAGGCAGGGGGAGGGCCTTCCGTGCCACGGCCCTTCCTCTCAGCCAATGGGAGCTTTGAGGAAAGACTGGACAGGCCCCTGGCTGAACGGGGCTAGGCCAGCTCTCCTGCTTGGCCCCCTGTGGCTCCGGAGCCGCCATGTGGCTCTTTGAGCCTTCCCCTGCGGCTCCCAGCCTCCTCCGCCATTTGCAGAGAGAGACAGAGACACAGAGAAGAGGCACTTGCGCTTGTGTGTGTTGTGCGTTGTGTGTGTGTATGTGTAAGTAAGCAAGCAAAAAAGAGAGCGGACTCACGGCCTTCTCCCACCAGGTGTGAGCAGCTTCCTGGGCGTGGCTCCTCCCTTGGCTGCGTCCCTGCAGGAAGCAGGAAGGGGAGGAGCCAGCTAGCCCAGCCATGCTGGCTCAGGAATTCTGGGAGTTGAAGTCCACGAGTCATAAAAGAGCCCAGGGGGCCTCCCCTGAGCTGGCTGGGGAACAGCTTGAAGCCAGCTGAGCAGAAGATGGGAGAGAGGGAGGGAGAGGGAGAGAAAGAGAGGAAAGAGAGAAAGAGAGAGAAAGAGTGGAGGAAGAGGACTGGCAGACTAAGAGCAGAAAGAGAGAGGGAGAGAGGGAGGGAAAGAGACAGAGAGAGAGACAGACCCTTTTGACATCTAAAATGAAGATAATTCTGCATATATCCTTTTTTATCTTTATTATATATACATATATATATTAAAAATACAAGTAAAAATTTGACTCTTGGGAATTTCCATTTTTATTAAAATAATGATCACCAAGAGAAATTTAAATTAAATTTCTCTTGGTGATCATTATTTTAATAAAAACATATATATATATATATATATATATATATATATGTATGTATGTGTGTGTGTGTGTGTGTGTGTATATATATATATATACACACATACACATATACATACACATACATATACATACACACACACACATATATATATACACATACATACATATACATACATACATACATACACATACGTACATATACATATATATATATAAATATATACATATACACACACACATACATAGACATATACACACACCTATAATAAAGGTAAAAAAGGATATATGCAGTGTTATCTTCATTTCAGATATCAAAAGGGTTTTGTGGCTCCCAGTGTTTTGTTTTCGGTGGGAAACGGGTCCAAGTGGCTGTTTGAGTATTTTGGGTCGCCTGTCCCTGGTCTAGAAGACCCCCAAGTAAGACCCCCGAGTAAGTGACTGAGTGAAATGGTCTAAGTAGGGTCTCCTGCTTGAGCAGGGGGTTGGACTAGAAGACCTCCAAGGTCCCTTCCAGCTCTACTCTGATTGATTGATTGATTGATTGAGATGGTCTAGGGTCTCCTGCCTGAGCAGGGGGTTGGACTAGAAGACCTCCAAGACCCCTTCCCGCTCTACTCTGATTGATGGAGAGGGACTGAGCAGGAAAGATGGCAGTCATAGCAGTGGGGGAGCCAGTGTGGACGTCAGAGAGAAGGGACCCTGAGCGGCGGCTTACACCGCACCCAAGACGGGCAGTTGCAGCCCCCTCCACCCTCTCCCCACACCCCAAGGGGCATCGGCCTACCTGGCAATATATTTCTGGTAAATATTTACATCTTCGGTGACAGCTGGTTTGTCAGTGGTTAATCCATTCCTAATGAGAAGCACACACAGGGCAGAGATGGTTAGCACCAGGCGGTATCAGGAGATGTATCCAAACCCCCCCATTTCCCCCCCCCACAATAAACCGCATCCAAAAACATGGCTGAGGGGGAGGACCTGCATTTCCTCATCATTGGCTGGCTAAGGGACATTTCACCCCAGTTTACCAACAAGTCCTATTTCTGCAAAGGTTGGCCCAGGCTTATAAAAACGCACCTTATCCCTGCACGCCAGCCGAGAAAATCTGGACCATATCAGCCACCAAACCTGGATGGAGTTTTCCAGGATGACAGGCAGGCAGGCAGGCAGGCAGGGGAGAGCATTTCCCAAGGTCTTTGATCTCTTTGAACCTGGAAATGCCAAGGATCCACCCATCCTTTGGCCTTTTCTATGCCCAACTGGGCCAGGATGTCCAGTCTGCAGCTTCCTTCACGGGCCCGTTTGCAAGGGAAGAAAACTTAGGATTTTTTTCCCCATTAACGCTCACTTAGTCCAAGTGGGGCTGTGGCCTCCCTCTTTGCCTAATCGTCCCTCTCTTTTTCTTTTTTTAATCCGCTGCCTGCCTTGGCTGCTGGGCGTAAGACGCAAAGTAAATAAGGAAATCTCTCACACTGAGCGCTCCTTAAAGTCCAGAATTCTTGGCTTAGTCCTTGCAAGGATTCTTAGGAAGTGATGGCCCAGAGGTAAGCCACACCCAAAATCACGGTGATCTCTTTTGCTCTACCCACCCGCCCCAATTTTACCTGAACTCTGTGTGTGTGTGTGTGTGAGAGAGAGAGAAAAAAAGGGGAGAAGGGAGAAAGGGGGAGGGAGGAGAGGAATGGAGAGAAGAAGAGAGGAGAGAAAAAGAATGAAAGGAGAATGAAAGAATGAGAGGAGAGGAATGGAGAGAAAAGAGGAAAGGAAAAGAATGAAATGAAAGAATGAAAGAAGAGAAGATCAAGGATTAGAATGACTTGGTTGCATTGAGAGAAGAGAAGAGAAGTTGCACTGAGTGACACAGACTCCTAAAAACCAAGCATTTCAGAGGCTGACAGCCTCACATCTGGCCGCCCTTGACATGCTCTTGTCTGAGACGGGTGATTTAAAAGATCTGGGTGCCTCACAGCTGGTTTGGCGATGAAATGACTGTCTCAATGGCCTGGATTGAAGCCAATTCCCACTCCAGCCCACCAAGGAATCGGTGACAGAGACTCCGAAACGGCCACGCAACGGAGCGGGCACCTGCTCGGCTGGCGGTAACACATCCCGCTTGGCTGTTTTCTTCCACGACGTTGCTGAAGCTCCGCTTTTCATTCTTTTAGCTGGCCTTTGTTTTTATTCCCTTCGGCCAGCTCTTTCCCACTCCCCACCCCTCCCTCCCTCCCTCCCTCCCCAAAGCATGGAATGATCAGAGAAGCAAAATAAATCAAGCGACAGAACAGTTGCTATCATTAAGGACGAGCAGACTTTGGACTCCCTGGGATTTCTTTGCGCAAGCCCTGGAAACCATGATCCAGCCACTTGCATCCCGAGCAAAAACGGGGGCATCGATCCCTGAGAATGAAAGAGCAGGGGGCTTTCTGAGTACAGATAGTCCTCAACGTAGAGCGACAATCTAGCCCCCAAATCTCTGTGGTTTAAAGTGAGACGTTTGTTAAGTGAGTTTTGCGTCGCCCCATTTTACGACCTTCCTTGCCCCCGCTGTTCAGCGAATCACTGCAGGGGATAAGTTAGTAACCCGGTTGTTAAGTGGGTCTGGCTTCCCCATTGCCTTTGTCGCAAAAGAGGGCTCACGTGATCTCGGGACACAGAAACGGTCATAAATACGAGGAGCGTCTGAATTTCGATCGCCTGATCCTGGGGCGGTTGCCAAGGTCGTTAGCTGTGAAAAACGCTCCCACGTCACTTCTTTTCGGTGCCGTCGTAATGTCGAACGGTCACTAAATGAACCGTTGTAAATTGAGGACCACCCATTATTAACTACTAAGCCCAAAGAGTTGAAACTAGAACCAGGACCAAGCTCAAAAGTTCCCTCCAGTGGTCTTTCCATGGCAGGACCTCCATTCCCGCAACTCCAATTTCTGGGAGGATCCCCCCAAAAGAAACCCTCGCTGATTTACCTCAGGCCACCCAAGATCCTTAGAGGAGCCAGGCTGGATCCGGCCCAAAGGCTCACATTTTACTACTCATTGTAGCCAAATCAAACTCGGCGAAAGAGTCCTCTCGGCCTGTTTTTATCCCTCTGCGACTAATACAGGTAAATCCTCGGCTTGGGACCACGGCTGGGCCCAAAATTTCTGCGGCTAAGCGAGACGGGGGCGAAGTGAGTTTTGTCCCACTCTTACGACCTTTCTTGCCACTGTTGTTAAGCAAAACCCTGCAGCAGGTAAGTTAGTAGCCTGGCTGTTAAGGGGACCAGCCTTCCCCGTTGACTTTGCTCGCCGGAAGGTCGCAAATGGGATGGCGTGACCCACAGGGACACGGCAACGGTCATAAATACGAGTCGGTTGCCGAGCGTCTGAATTCTGATCACGTGACCACGGTTGTAAGTGGGGAAAAAGATCACAAATCACTTTTTTTCAAGGCTGTTGTAGTTTTTGAACAGCCACTAAACGAAGTGCGATAAGTCAAGGGTTACCTGTATTATGTCTCGTGTCACATCGTATTTGATCCCAGAGCTATTACCTAGTCACCTGAGCTTTCTCATCCGTGAAGTTCTTTAATCTATCTTTCAACATCTTCTACTACCATCTTCCCTGTCACCCTTGAGAACCAAAGGAGGACACGGGAGGCTTTCCTGGAGCACGTCTGCAGGGTCTCCATCCCAGCAGATGTGCAGGACTGCAATGGTTTCAGCCAACCTGGTTTTTCTCAGCCCTGCACCGATGGAGAAGGCCACGCTGGAGAAGGCTTTGCTCTTCTCCGTGTCCCTTAAACCAGGGGTCCCCAAGCCCTGGGCCATAGCCCACTACAGGGCCGCAACCTGTTTGAAACCGGGCCGCACGAGTGCTGGGCAAGTGCACGCCCGCGAAGCTCCGCTCGCACAAGCGCAGGGTGCTCATGCGCGAAGCTCCATTCACGCCGACGGAGCTCCGCGGGCGAGCACCCTCCGTTTGCGTTGAGTGGAACTCTGTGCGCAAGCACAAGCACCCTCTGCTCTCCCGAGTGGAACTTTGCCAGCGCTCTCCGAGCTTCCTGCGCAGGTGCAAGTGCCCGCCACTCGCGCACGTGGAGTTTTGCGCACAAGTGCAAGCACCCTCTGCTCACGCTCAAAAGCTCCAATTGGGTGAGTGGTGTATACCCGCCTGCCACTCACATGCGCACCCCCTCGCGCTGGGCCGGGCCGCTAGGGTGGAAAGGTTGGGGACCGCAGCCGCGAACGGGGATCGACTTACTTAACAGTGGAAACTGTCCCGGTAGTGATGGAATCCGTCTTGGAGAAAGTGGATTTAAGGTATTCTGGAGTGCTGAAGGGCAGAGAGGCGGGTTGCTCCGGGCCAGCTACTGGGGTGCTGCTGGGAGTGCTGGCCATAGGGTTGGGGCCCAGGCTAGGAGCTGGTGCTTTGACCGGGGTAATCTTCGGGATGTTCCTGACATCGTACTTGGATGGACGACCGACTTTGCCCGTCTTGAAGGCGATGGCTCCTCCCATGTCTGGGCTGCCTTCCCCGGGCTTGAAGAGATGCAAATATTTGACGTTCTCCAAGTCATACTTGGACGTCTTCTTGTAGGTGTTCCCGTTCTGTGGCCGGAGATTCTCCCCTGTCTTCAGTTTCTGGATGAAGAAATCGTACTTGGAGGCCCGCGACATCAGCCCTTGCATCTGGGAGCTGCTGGACGAAGGCAGAGGCAAAATGGTGGCTTTCGTCTCCGGCAGGAGCGACGTTTCGGGGGCCGGCAACCGGAGGGCTTGGCCCAAGGCCATGGGGGCCTCTTTGCTGAGCTTGCTGGTCAGCTCCTCCGTCTTAACTGGATGAACTGGCCACGGGACCTGCTCGCCAGCCTTCAACTTGCGTATGTATTCCTCGTATTTGGAAAAGCGAGCCCTCTTGCTCATGGCATCCTCGCCGGCAAGGGAGGGGGCAACCGTGGCTGGGCTGGTGGTCTCTGAGGTAGGAGCATTCAGCTTCTCAAAGCTGATCTTCCGAGCCAGCTCATCCCGCATATTCTGGTCATCGTAGCCAAACATGCCGAGGAACTCGCTCATGGTAGTAGCGGCGTAGTCTCGCAGCGATGACGCCTCCCCTGAAGGAAGTGACAGAAAAGAGAGAAAATGTGTCACCCAAAGGGGTATATTATTCCTTCCTTCCTTCCTTCCCTTCCGCGTTGCCAGCCGCAGCCAGGCGAGGATGGGAGAGAAGGAGCAAACACGACCGGCTGACGTTTGGCTCACTTTGTACGGTTTTACGACACTTAAATTAATTTGTTTTTTTTTTTAAAGAAAAAGTAATTAATACTGGGGTAAAATAAAAAGAGTTCATCAATGCCAGGAAAATCAATTTCCTAAATGTTCTAGCCGATGGCTTTTCAGTACATTAAACAAAGTTTCATAAATGTCTCCACGCTCCCGCTTTGGCCTAATATGAAGAAAAAGTAATTTTCCTGGAAGTGAGGTCGGCTACCAATATGCCAAAGGCACCAGAAGCTTGTGGGGGAGCTGGCAGCGACGAGACTCCCTCCCCTCCCAAAAAAGCAGCGAGGTGGGGATGAAAGCAAAGGCGGAGGTGAAGGAGGGCAAAAGGAACCACAGGGGAAAAAAAAAATTAAACCTTATAAAAGTTGTGGACAAAGTAGCTCGAAAGACATTCTGATTGACAGCGTGAACGAGTGCATGTGAAAAAGCGTGTATACAAACACGTATTCTTCAGCCCATTCCCAATTGAGTTTAATTAGTTGTCCCGGATGCATTCTGAATCTGGGTATGTCTATCCATGGTTATTAACAAAGTTGTCTAAGTGGAACTTAGATGACAACAACCGAGTGTCAGCTTGGAAAGAGCAATGAGTTTTTCCTAAAAAAAAAAACCAAACCCCAACCTTTTTAGTGAAATTCCCAGCGGCATCTAACCGGTGGGAAGAAGGGGTGTCTGACCCGGAGGCTCCGTTGCTCTCCTCCAGCAATGCTCTTTGCGGCTTTAAACAAGTTGTGATGTATCAAAACAAAGGATGACAACATTCTCATCTTCCTTTGCGGCCAACCAACTCAGGACGTCTTCTCCGTTCCCAGATACTGTCCACTAAGATCCCGATAGAGGTGGTCAAGACTTAATTGACTTTATCATCAACACTTTCCCAACATTAGAGATCCTTCACTTGGTCAACACTACCCACAGGTTGGTTGTCACAACCAGCTCCCGAAAGGCTGGCAGACAGGCTAATATGGACGCGACGGGAAGGCCCCAGCGCCGGGTTCTGCTTATTCCCATTCTGCCCTTGAAGGAACAAGTAAGGGAAGACAACTTGAGTGCCAACTCTCCCGACGCCATCTCCCTCTCTACCTGCAACGCTACCGTTGGTCTCACAGATACTTCGAAATGCACCATTCCCAAGATAAAAGGGACGCTCCGATAATCAGCCAAGCAACTGATGGACTGACTCTCCCTATTCAAGAGGCAATATTCCTCTTATTGCCAGACTCTGGGGAGCAGTCAAATGACACCGAGGGACCGTCTCAATTACATCCAGCTTGTGGGCGGTTGGAGAAGAGGCAGCTGAGCACTTACAGGAGGCACGCCGCGAACCAGCTAGGCCTTTGTTCTCCTCCTACAGAGCCCATTTGACTATAGGCCTTATCCTGTGATGTTATCGGGTCGCTGAAGCCAAAGCACCACGAAAAAAGGAAAAAAGCGTTTCTAGCTGTTGGGGAAAGCTGTCTGAAGTCTGGAGGACAAAGAAGATCATCCAGGCTTCCTTTCCAAAGTGGCTTTCTGCAGGGCCCTGAGCCTCAGCGAGTCCCAGTCAATTAAAGGTCAGGCTGGCTGAGAATTATGGACGTCAAAGTCCAACTACAATTAGAAAGGGCCCCCGCTGTGTTTGAGGAGGCCGGCTGTAGTCTGCAGCTTCCTAGGATGAAGTGGCTTCTTCAGCTGTCTCTTCTCTGTTTATTTATGCCACCCAATTTATGTGCTGCACTCTTGAGTGGCTGATGGCCCTAAGATCACAAACATTGCCAGATTATGAAAACATGCACAGTTCCAATGTAAACCTTTTGTAAGTTTTAAGAGCGCAAACAGGAGACGCTCCAGAGCAGACACAACTGCTCCGAGGAAATCGGAGGAGAGATGAGGAAGGAGGAGGAAGATCGTTTATCCTGCCTTCTGGACCGCAAGCGGTCCCAGCAGGCAGTGCTGCTGGTCACTGGGAAGGACTGGCTTTTATTGGTGCAAAGAAAGAGAATATTCTCACGTGCCAGCACCAGCTTTGCTTCCGAAGTCCTGGATGGGGCAGACTTCAGCAACCATCTCCAATCTGTCTGGCTCAGAAGATGACAACGGTTCCCAAAGAGCGACAGAAAGGACTCGGGTTCGGTTTTAAAATCACCAGGCAAGCAAAAGGAGCTGGTTCAACGCCCGCGATCTCTACATTTCGCTGGGGAGAAAGACTTCAGCTTGAAAGCTGCTCAGCCTTTGGGCTAAGATCAAGGGTAGCACTGCTGCCAAAGCATATTGCAGCTGATGTCTTGCATGTCCCACTGGAGCTTCAGGAAAAGAAAAAAAACCTAAAATCCCTTGTTAAGAGGTGTGTAGGTCTGGGGCAGCTAAAAAATGGGAAGCCTTTGATGCCAAAAGGCAAGAAAAAGAGAATAAAGAGCTGGGAAATGGGGGGAGAGAGAGAGAGAGAAAGAAAGAGAGAGAGAGAGAGAGAGAGAGGAAGAGAGGAAGGGAGGGAGAGAGGGAGGAAGGGAGAGAGAGAGAGAGAGGGAGAGAGGAAGGGAGAGAGAGAGGGAGGGAGGGAGAGAAAGAAAGAGGGAGGGAGAGAGAGGGAGGAAGGGAGAGAGACTCCCACCTCTCCTGATTACACAAACTTGTTCAAGCACGGCCCTTGACTCCACCTCTGTCTTTCTAGGACCTGTGTGACTGCCTGTGCCACATCCTCCCCTTGCCTCTGTGCACCACTTCCACACTGCCTGTTGTGTTGTCTCAGCCACCACATCAAAGGGGCTCTTCCAACCTCAAAGCTTGCTTGCGGCAGCTCGGCTGCCCTTCCCCAGCGTAACTCGAGAAAGAGAGAGAGAGAGCGTGCAGTGCGCACGAGAGAGCGCTCCAACAATCGTCGTCCCTAATCCCACAACTAAGGTTTCCCCATTCTTGCTAAATCCACCCTCCCCGCTGCTCCTGTTTCTCATGTCTTCCTTTGACTTGAAAGCAGGCGCGTGTCCCTTTTCACCCCAGTGACTCATCCCCTGCTCCCCAGGGCACGGCACCCGTGCCAGGCTCCAATTCAAGGGAGGGAGGAGGCAAAAGGCTAAGGGGAAACGAAATGATTCTGGATTGGGGGGATTATGGGGAGGGGTCCCAGCCATCTTCACCACCCCCCATCTCACTGTGCACTCCCAGGGCTTTGCTCTGGAGAAGCCAGGGATCCCCTGAGTGTTATGCACAGGGGGAGAGCCCCAGAAGTTGGGGTCTTGGCAGAGCGAGGATTAATGCTCTAACGCAAACTTTTGGGGGACCACTCTGGACTTCTGGACTCTTGGCTAAATCCTCCCGCAGTGTCGCCGCCGCCGTCGTTGCTTCGACAAGGCTCTGTTTTTGGGACGCAAGCTTTGAAAGAGACCCCCTCCCACCCCTCCTCCCTTCGTCTCTGCCACCTGTCCATTTGTGGGCATTGCCAAAGCAGAAATATGCGTCCCTGTGAGAGGAGGGAGGACCCTGGCTTGGAGCATATCACAAAAGATCCACAGAGTTAGCAAAAGGGTGGGGGTGGGGGGAAGAGGGGGTGGGGTGGGGGGAGGAACACAACACACTCACACCAACTAGCCACCCAAAGGGGGCTAAAAATAGCTGAGAGCAGCACACTATATATGGAAGGAAAAGCAGAGGCAAAATGGAGCAAAACGTCTTTTGACTGGGGGGGGGCACGAGAAATTGGGAACAGGGTCCTGAACTGGAGCTTCTTTTTCTCTTCCGACTGGAACAAGGAGCAGCGGAAGACAGGATGAGGAGAAGACCCAGATTTTGGGGGGTGGGGGGGGGTAAGCAGGTGGCACTGATGGGGTTTGGGATCGTGGGTTGCTAAGTAAGAACAGTCACGAGTCAGGGAGCGATACGTCCAAAACCTCACTGTGCAGATGTGTGATAGATGTGTGAATTTTCACAAGAAAAACTTGGCCAACCGTTGGCTGAAGTTTCACCCAGCACTCAGAAGTCAGTCCCCAGAGCTAAAGGCAAGGGGGCAGGGTGGGGGTGGGGTGAGGGGGGGGGTCCTTTACTTGCATGGAAACTGTGTGCGCACTTCAGGATCCTTTGGGAGAATTTGAACAGATAAGCTACATCCACCCCACCACGAAAGATGGCAAGGAAACTTCCCTTGCTGCCGCTTAAAAGCATATTATATGCTGCATCAATTCACGATAATTTCAAAAGCAATTAACTAACTGCAAACCAATGATATTATTTTTTTAAAAAAATAGATAGATAAATAGATAGATAGATAGATAGATAGATAGATAGATAGATAGATAGATAGATAAAGAGAGAGAGAGATGATAGATATAGATGATGGATGGATGGAGAGATACTTAGATGATAGAGAGAGACAGAGAGAGAGAGAGACAGAGAGAGAGAGAGAGAGAGAGAGAGAGATGATGGATGGATGGAGAGATACATAGATGATAGATAGATAGATAGATAGATAGATAGATAGATATAGATAGATGATAGATAGATATAGATGATGGATGGATGGATGGAGAGAGAGAGGATAGATTAGATAGATGATAGAGAGAGAGATAGGATAGATTAGATAGATGATAGACAGATAGATAGATAGATAGATAGGATAGATTAGATAGATGATAGATAGATAGATAGATAGATAGATAGATAGATAGATGATAGATAGATAGATAGATAGATAGATAGATAGATAGATAGATAGATAGATAGATGATATAGATGATGGATGGATGGATGGATAGAGAGATACATAGATAGAGATAGATAGATAGATAGATAGATAGATAGATAGATAGATAGATGATGGATAGATGGATAGAGAGAGGATAGATTAGATGATAGAGAGAGAGAGAGAGAGAGAGAAGGATGGATGTATAGATAGATAGATAGATAGATAGATAGATAGATATGATGGATGGATGGATGGATGGATGGATGGATAGATAGATAGATAGATAGATAGATAGATAGATAGATAGATAGATAGATAGATAGATAGATAGATAGATAGATAGAAAAGAAAGTGAATAGTAACCCCTAAACATTGCACTAAGAAAATCCATCAGGGACAGGAAAAAAAGGGAAAGAATAGGACAAACCATATTGAATAAAAGGCACTAGAGGAAATTGTAGGATAGATTATGGGGAAAAATGCCTGGGAATTTGTTCAGGTCCTAACTGGGAACGGAAGGTGTCCTTAAGCAGGCCTCCCTCTTTCACTCCTCAAGAAAGGAGGGGGACCCCTGCCTGCTAGCTGAATAAGTAAACTCGGAGAATCGCCTTGCCAGGAGTTGTGCTTGGAGGAAACAGGGAAGAAGAGCTAATGCAGATCGTCCTCGACTTACCAATCTTGTGGCTGAGCCCCAAATTTCGGTCCTAAGCAAGACTGTGGCCACGTGAGTTTTGCCCCGTTTTACAACCTTCCCTGCCGCCGTTGGGAAGTGAATCACTTGCAGTTGTTAAGTTAGTAACACGGCTGTTAAGTCAATCTGCCTTCCCCACTGTCGGAGGGTCGCAAAAGGGGATGGCGTGACCCCGTGACGCCACGACCGTCATACGTACGTGCCATTGGCCAGTTTGGATCGCCTGACGGTAAGGATGCTGTGACAGTCGTTAAGTGTGAAAAACGTTCGTAAGGCACTCTGTTTCAGCGCCGTTATAACCCTGAACGGTTACTCAATGAACGGCGGTCAGCCGAGGACCAACGTTACTGACCCACTACCAGGGCAAATCTCCCTCGTCCTACTCCACAGGTAATCTCGCAAAGGCGAACATCTGCCGCTACCCTGCACAACCCCTCCAATATCAGAAACAATCCAAGGATGGCTTTATTCAATCCGCTTGGTTTCTGTGGCCAGCCTGTCTTGACGAAAGCCCCGTGCCACGGCGTGCGCCCACGGCACGACACGTGGACGCGTTCGCTACCGTGGAGGTCACAAGCCCCTCCTCGAATTTTCCTCCTTGTCTTACTCACCTCCAGAAGCTGGAAAACATGTTTTGGATGGGCACCTTTTGTCGATCGAGACTTAGAAAGGCAGGCTGTTATTTTTTTTTTAAATTATTATATATATATATATTTTTAAAAAAAACATCTCTGCCATATGGAGCTATAAAATTCCCTGTGGTCAGAGACTCTGAAAGTCATTCCTGTCCCCCATAACTCTGTATTTAGGGAGTGTGTGTAGAAATGCATATTGCAAAGAAAGAAGGTGACATAATATATATATATATATATGTAGGTCTTTGGCTGTTCGGGTTTTCTCCCGCGTAAAATTGGAAGTGTCTTGGCGACGTTTCGACGAAGTCCCATTCGTCATCTTCAGGCTGGTGCTTTCAGCTTCGTGCTTCGAGCACGAAGCTGGCAGTTAAAAGGAAGAAACAGCTAAGACCACACATTGCTGCTCAAAGTACGAAGCTGAAAGCACCAGCCTGAAGATGACGAATGGGACTTCGTCGAAATGTCGCCAAGACACTTCCAATTTTATGCGGGAGAAAACCCGAACAGCCAAAGACCTACATACAAATACCCGCAAAAACCTCAGAAAACATATATATATGTTTCATATATATATGTGAAAACATATATATATGTATATGTATATGTGTGTGTATATATATATATATATATATATATATATATATATATATATATATATATATATATATATATATATATATATATTTATATATTTATATTTTGGGGAGGGGGGAAAGGAAAAGTCTGAGGAATTAAAACAAACTTAAGCGCCAGTCCAAACTCAATCACCTTGTGCCAGCGACAGGCAAGGGCTTTTCCCTATCAAAGCAACTGAAGGTCAGCCTTCTCCTCATTGATCTTGCAATGTTTGTTAATTACTCTGTCACTGATGTGGCGAAGGATAATTAAACAGCTCTGTTTATATCTTATATGCATAATTATGAGCGTTGCCAGTGAACTCACGGAGGGAAGGGACAAATGAAGGGAGATGAGTTTTCGGCTGCCTTATTAAACGGGAGTGCGACGAGGGAGGGGAAACTTGGAACTCCCCCCCCCAACACACACCCTCGCCCACCCACCCCCTGCACAAAAGGGAGAATTTTTGACGGATCATTGGTGAGATCGGGGGGGGGGGGTGCTTGTGAGAGATGCGGGGAGATGGGTGAAATGTCGAGCAAAGTTATTAAACCTGAAGGGGAGTTAAGACTTCATTTGAAGAGGCCCTTCTCCTTGCAGGGTGGGGCGAGCGACCTCTGGAAACTCAATGGTAAATTGCTAGGCGCTCTGCGGCTGCTTTCGCCCCCCCCCCCCGTCTTTTAATCCTTTTCCTTCGTAATAGTTTTATGGGGCTTCTTATGCCCAGCTATCTCTTGTTACGAAACCTAAGATTGAGCGGGCACGTCACAGACGTGCACGGACAAACATACACACTGGCACCCCTTTTAAATTCCTAAAGCATTACAGTTTAGAGTTCACAATATATTGGTGGCTGAATTTGGCAAAACAAAAACAAAAACAAAAAACAAATGCTGCTTATAAGTCTCCCTTTTCCTTGGGCCGAAGGTCCCCAATCCCAGGGCCACAACCTGCTACCGGTTCACAGGCTGTTTGAAAGCGGGCCATACGGGTGATGGGCAAGCGGGCATGCACGGAGCTCCAATCACATGAGCGGTGGGCCCTGGCGCTCCCATCCAAGGCGCTGCTTGCGAAGGCACTTCTGTTTGCGAAGTGCCCTTCGCGCATAAGGAGCTTCGCACGCGAGCGCTCTCCGCTCGCGCGGGGAGCTTCGTGCACACATGCAGGCCGGCCACTCACAAGCCCCCTCCCCACCAGGCTGGGCTGGCGAGTCGGAAAGGTTGGGGACCGCTGTGTTAGATGACAAGTAAGCCTTCCACTTACAACAATCCGTTTAGGGAGCCTTCAGAATTCATCGCTGAAAAAGGTGATTTATGAGCATTTTTCACAGTGACCACCTTTCCCGCGTCCCCGTGATCGTGGGATCAAAATTCGGACCCTTGGTCCTTGGTTCATACTTACGATCGTCGCTGTGTCCCAAGTTCAGAACAATTAACCAGTGGAACAACCTGCCTCCAGAAGCGGGGAATGCTCCAACACAGGACGTTTTTAAGAAGAGACTGGACAGCCACTTGTCTGAAATGGTATAGGGTTTCCTGCCTGAGCAGGGGGCTGGACTAGATGACCTCTAAGGCCCCTTCCAACTTTATTACTATTATTATTGTTGTTGTTGTTGTTATCAATCATCGCACAGTCAGCCAGATGTTCAGACTGGATTTGGCGTTTTGTCTACCTATCGAGTCCTTACCCAGGTCCTGGGATAGGCAGATGTGGATGTTTGATGGTATTACAGATATCGTCGCAGGATGGAAGCGGTTCCTAGTAAGGCCGCCTTTTGCAATTGACTAATAGCGAATTTGTCAATGCCAATGGTGTTCAAGTGGTGCTCCAGTTGTTTTGGGATTGCACCCAAGGAGCCTATTACTATTGGTACAACCCTTGCTTTTGCCACAGTCTTTCTATTTCTATTTGTAGGTCTTTGTATTTTGTTATCTTCTCCAGTTCTTTCTCTTTTGTTGTTGTTGTTGTTATTATTATTATTATTATTATTATTATTATTATTATTATTATTATTATGTTATCCCCTTTTGCTCTTTGTAGGGCTCTTCAACAGAAGAAATGGGAAATCCTTACGCTGAATTTTGCATATTAAAAAAGGAGCGTGCAAACGCCTCTCTCCCCCCCCCTTGCAATAATGCACAGCTACATTTAATGGACGTTACCGGTTCAATTAGCTTCATATCCAAACTCACCCCCTGAATGGCTCCCCCTGGCTTAACAATATCCCTTCAGGTTCCCCCTCCTATCTCTAGATTACACAGACTGCAAACCAGGAGGGCAGTTTAATTCAAAGTAGGAGGATTTTGAAGGGGGGGGGGAGGGCACCATGCCACCTGTGGGAAATGAAGGAAATCTTCCTTGCTCGGGAAAGAGTTGAGTGGGCATTTTTTTTTCCCAAGCAGGAATTTGTTGTTATTTAAAAGAAGTGTGTGTGTGTGTGTGGGGGGGGAAACAATCCAGGCTGAAAGAGGAAAGAAAGGATTGCCGAAAAGGAATCGTGCAACTAAGAAAACAAACGCTGGAAGAAGAAAAAAAAAAGGAAATTCTGTCCTGCAGAAGAAAAAAAAAAAAAGGGGGGGACTAAGGAATAGGAGTTGCTGCTGTTTGATTTTGATTTTTTTATTTGATTTTTAATTTTCTTTACATCCTTGCCTTTATGTTTTGGACATCACAGTGTCCAAATTCTACTGGACAAGCCTGGCTTGGCTCACCCACCCATATTGTTCTTCTTTTTCTTCTTGCCATAAAAAGAAGAGAGACAGGCTCTCCGATGGCTGCAGCGCCCAAAAGCATCAGGTGGGCACAACGAAAGAAAGGAGGAACTGTCTTTTGAGATGCTACTTGGGGGGTGGGGGGTGGGAAGTGTATCAAACTGCAAATCCCTGCATTATGGATTCGGTTTATTTCGTTCACCATTCTGTACCTGCGCTCGCTGCACTGCAGGCCCATTATCCGTAGTTTAGTGGTTGCTATTAGTGTTTTAAATCATTCTGAATAATATGTATTTAAGTTTGGGCCTTTTAAATAATACATCGGAATGGTCCTCATTTATTATATATGCACAAGGTAGCATTGACTGGTCTAATGGCACCGTGATGGTTGACTCACGCTTCAAATAATCCCATTTTAAATCTACGTACAATCGCATTTGTTTAAAAGGGGGTACTGTCCAGGTTACAATGGAAGGAGGGGGGGATGATGCAAGGCTGGGCTGTGGTCTTCCGGTTACTGAAAAGACACTGAACTGCCCTGAAGGAGCTATTTGGATGATGTCAACCCACACCCATCTTGCATATCTGTCCAGGTCCTAGATCTCCAAAACATGCGACTCACCCCATTCCATGCAAAACATGCCCCCCACCAAGGAGATTGTCTCAGGTTTTCTGGAAAGGCAGGTTACCCGTTGCACCCAAAGTAAGACATCTGAGCTGCCGTGCGTGAACCATCTCACCTGCAGGAGCTCCTCCACCGAGCTTGGAGCTGGCTTCACTGTTGGAGGCCCGAAAGCTTTCGTCCTTCGGGGGAGGCCCGTCCGAATCGCGGTCCTCCAGGAAGCTGCCATCTTGGGAGTCCTTCAGGGGTGTGGCTTCGTCCCCGTTATCCTCATCGTCGCTGCAACCTTTCGGCTGGACCATGTAGACTCCCTCGGGGGGCACCTCCGTCCCCTCGGGGGCCTTGGGCTCCTTGTTCTCGATGCGCCCCAGCAAGGGGTCTTCGCCGTACTCGCCGTTGACCCACTTCTCGATCACCTCCCTCCGCTTGTCCTCTTCGATCTTCTGCACGCGCTTCGGCCCCTCTGGAAACTCGGCCCCCGGTTCCTTGGCGGCTGCCTGGGCAACCTCCTTGGGGCCCGCCGCGTCAACGCCAACGCTTTCCCACCCAAGGGGAGCTCGGTCGACATGTCCCTGCTCAGGTCCTTTGTGCTCAAAGACTACCTGGCGGCTGAGCTTGGCACAGATTGCGTTTAATTTCAGGCCACCTTTGCGCTTGGCAGCCATCTTGGGGTTTCCTGAGATTGTGTCAGTGCATATTCTTCTTTCAGCTGGAGGAAGGGGGCAGGGGAAAGAGCGAGAGAGGGAGAGAGAAACAAAATGAATATTAGCAGAGGTGTATTCATTCTTCTATCCAGTGGTGGGATTCAACCGGTTCTCTGCATGGATGCCACTTCTGGAAGTCCATTCTGGGCCTGGCCAACAAAGAATTAGCTACCGCTTCTGCCGAAGTGGTGCGAACTGGCTGAATCCCACCACTGCTTCTATCCCAAGCATGTATAATGGCTTTTCAAGGCCACACGCTCCAAATAATGACACAACCCGTACATATAAATGTATAATAAACACAGCAAATACTATAGATCAGGCATGTCAAACTGCCGGCCCACGGGCTGGATGCATCACGGTGAAACCGTGCCCACCTCATTGCCGGCAATGGGGAAAAAGTCCCGATACGTCGCGCGACGTCACGTGACATCACGAGTTTGACATGCCTGCTGTAGATAGGGGTCCTGAACCCCCGGTCCGTGGATCAGTACCGGGCATACCAGCAACCAGGCCGCACAAACAAGCAAAGCCCTATCCGCGGGATGGAGACAGCACACAAAACCACACCCTCTCCGGTCCACGGAAAAACCTCTCTCCACGGAACCAGTCCCTGGTGCCCAAAAGGTTGAGGGCCTTTTCCCTAAACTCTCCTGAAGATATTACCTAGCCTGGTAACGTTCGGAAAGCAACCCGCAAGCTTGGAGAACGAACTTTCCCCTTCATATACTCTAGATATTTGAGAAAAACGTGATCTTGGAAAACCCAACCGCTTGTCCAGGAGGCCGGAAAAACAAAGGATCTCAAAGATTCATTTGAGGCGCGTTCAAAACCCTTGACATCAAGACGACTGAGGCCTTGTTTCGTGTGCCCGGCCTGACTGAATTGGGAAGCGGGTCTGTTTGTGTCTTTTCCCCTCATTCAACGAGTCTGCTCCAAGAATAAGGAGCAAGAGGTATATGGACACGGAATTTAGACTTGATAAAATGAAGTAACCACCTCTTTGCAAAGCTCTGCCTGGGCGCTGTGTCAACGATGCCCTTTCTCTCTTTCCTGCCACTAATTTGTCCCATGTGCCCAAGACCTAATTCTGCTCCCCTCTAACCTGTTTGTGGGGAGAAACAGATAAGAGTGCCCGCACACTTATCTTTCCATAAAACAACAAACACCCCTCTCTTTAAGGTAGCAATTGGAGATTAAGATCTGCAACGCGAATTATATCACAGGTAACCGTACGTTTTTTTACTTTTATTATTATTATTTCTTATTATTATTTCAGGGGGCTTTATTTGGAAGTTAGTTGCCTGGAGTGGCTGGAGTTAGATAAGATGTATCTACTAACAAACCAACCAAATTAGAACAACACTTGGCTTAGGTTTTAAGACACCCCCCCCCCAGACCTTTCCCTTGCTTCTGCCCCACGTATCCTCCATCCAGCCCCGGGTATCTTTCCCACTTAAGCCCTAAGAGGTAGGCACAGCATGCCATCTATCCCAGGCCTGGTGGTGCACCCAGAAGCCTTGTGTTTTCCCCCGTGCTTCAGCCTGACAGCCCCATAGAACAGCCTGAAACTTCAGAACGACCATCCAATTGTCAGCAAGAGGCTGCTTGGCTGAGTGGCTGACCGCTCTGGGCACCATTTCCCATGAAGAGTGACAGGGGAGAGACCCACTGGCCGATGGCTGATCCACAAACAAGTGACAGCAAGGAGCAAATGCCCCTTAAAACATCCTCAAAACCTTCCTGGACATCAAGTGATTTTTTTCTGCCTCCGCAACCGACATTCCTAGGCTGCCAAAACGAGCATTGCTCTGCTCTGATTGTGAATTGTGGTTTCTAAAACGTTCTTTTATCACTTCAGCCACTTCGGGAAAGTTTCTCTTTCTCCTTTCCGTTGGCTAAGTAGTCCGGTTCCCACCATTCCTTTCTCTTGTGGGACGAAGGCAGCCAGCCCACCGTATCCACGCACCAATTACGGGCCCCGTTTCCCGTAATGGTTTGCAAGATTGCACTGGCCGGCGAGCAGAAAGCTGAAGGCAGAGGCTGTTGATCTCATTTTCAAAGTGGCAGGGAGCGTAATCAAAACGGATCTAGCCCGTGGGAGGGCCAGCGAACCCTGCAAAATAACCCAAGCCTCCACTCTGCATTGTTCTTTTTCACCCACAACAATGCGATGCCCCGATAACAGTGGAACGAAAACACGTACACCTGTAGAAAAAACACACACACGCCCGCCCGTATCCTCAGAGAGAGGGCACACCCTGAACACACCTAGATACATCTAGGTTCTGCGGAACGCATACCCAGATGCTCTCTTTCTCCCGCGCGCACACACACATATCTGCTTGCGTAATAGTGGCTTAGAGGGGAATCCAGGTCAAAATTTCGTCACCGTGTTTCCTTGGCCTTAGCTGCTCCAGAAAGAAGGAGCAGCCTTGGCCCACATCTCAGCTACACCTCAGCCGGAGAGGGTTAAAGGAAATTAACACCTAGCCCAGCTCCAGATCTGGGGAAGGGTCTGTGTCTGTTTGTCTGTGTGTGGGGGGGGGGGGAAGAGGAGAAACGAATTTTCAGGTAGTCCTCGACTTACGACAAAAGCTGAGCCCAAAATGTATGTCGCTCAGTTGAGTTTTGCCCCCTTTTATCACGTTTCTGGTCACTGTCATTATATGAATCATTTCAGTTGTTAAGCTAAGTAACACAGTTGTTCAAAGGGGATCTGGCTTCCCCCCCCCTTGACTTTTCTTGTCAGAAGACCGCAAAAGGGGATCGTCGCGTGACCCCCCCCCCGGGATACTGCAACCGTCATAAATATGCCAAGCGTCTGAATTTTGATCGCGCGACCGTGGGGATGTTGCAAAGGGTCGTTAAGTGCGAATGGTGGCCGGGCTTGGAGAGATTGGCTAATTGGAGAACTTGGGAGTCAGCCTGTCCCCAAAAGCCACTGCTGATTCACTGCAAAGAGAACTGATCTAGGTGCATTAACGCCCAGAGTGAATCTTTTGGGCAAGGCAGATGTTCCACCATCAGCCAGAGGTGATATCAGCTCTTTGGGATGGGATCGGTTGACAAACAGACACTCCAAAGACTCTATTTGGGGGCAGAACAACAGATTCCATCTTCCCCCGATTGATCACCCCTACGATATCGAAGAACATCAAGGCAGAGCAGTCTTGAGTTTCTTTCTCACACCCTCTCCCTTCCGGTGTTTACTGGTGTTTACTAAGGGCTGCTGAACTCCTTCTCCAGGGCCATCTCCATACTCTCCTACAGGTAGTAAGAGGCCACATATTCGCAGTGTCCTGTCATTCCTTCCACCCTTCTCCTCTTTCAGAGTAACAGAAAGCCCCCTAAGTGGAACCCCCCCCCCCACAGGATTCCCTTCCCATTTGGCAGCTCCTATTAAAGAGCGGATTTGAAGATATAAACCTTTTAGAAAGTTTTCAAATGACGATTGGTTAAAAAGCACAATCTGCTGTTAAAAGGCCGCTCTTTGCACAACAGATTTAATGGAGGGGGGGAGAGAGAAACCTGCCCCCAGAGTCTTTTATCTTTCAAACTTCGGCATCAAGATAAACAGCCCTGGACACAAGAGGGAACGCAGGGAAGCAACTGCCAACGGAGGCAAAAATCAACCTAGGCGAAATACTATTTAAGCTCCGGTTCTCTTTGCTTATTTCGGAAATAAAATCACTCTGCTGGACAGAGCCAGCCTTAAGTCCAGCCTGTGAAATATAGACTAGCTAGAGAAGAGCCAATCCTGGGGTCCACCCATCTCCCCCTGGCTCGAAAGGTCAGCTTAAACACCCCACCCTCCCATTACACACACACACACACATATACACACCACACAGAGTTTGGATTCGCCATCCAGGGCCCTGCCTGAAAAAGTTTCCAGGCTATGTAAACTTCCCTTAGGATTTTACTTCTCCCTGAAAGAAATGTTTTGCTTTTGGATCAATCCAAGGAAGCCATTTATAACCCAGGCCTGTCACGGAGTCCTGTTTCATCTCGACCCAGGACATGCTCTCCCACATGCTGTATTTATGTTGGGCGCTTCCTGAGAAAACAATGCCTGCTCTCAGTGTTTACAACCACGAGTTGGCCTGAGTGAAAGTTGGGAGGGGGGGGGGAGAAAAAAAAAGGAGGAAAATGGTTAGGAATCCGTCCGACTTTCCACTCACATTGGGAAACCGGTGGCAGATCCAAATCTCCTTCCGACAAACAATCAAATATTTTTTTTTTTAAAAAAGGCTCTAGTCCTCAAGAGGGTGCATAACTCAAATGCCACGCACCTGCACAGCAGCAAGGAAAAATGAGGAACGGAGGAGGAGGAGGAGGAGGAGGAGATGTGAACGGCCTTGCCTCACACTTCCTTCTCAGAGTTTTTTAAACGCAGGCCACCTTACGGAAAAGTAACCACTGCGTGTGCAAATGTGCTTAACTTGCAAATATCCACCGAGGCCACAACTTTTATCTGAGGGTTCAACCTGGACTGATAAAACAACAAGGACAACAACAGCACAAACACCGTGGAGGCAAATCCTCCAGACACTTTCCACTTCCTTCAATGCAAGTTGGACCTTCGCTGTCAACACAGGCTGGCGAGAAAGGGTGGGCAGGAGAAGGCAAACCGGGAGGGAGGGTGGGCAGGACAAGGAGGGGAGGGGACCATGTCTTAGGGTGATGCCCTGGAGGAAGGGGGCTCCAGCCGGTGGGAGGGGCTGGGAGAGAAGGGGAGGGCCACCCCGCAGCTACGAAAAAGCGGTGGGCGAGGAAAGCGAACAGGGGCCTGGGAGGACTCTCACTTCAGAGGCCTGGGAGAAAAAGGGAACAGATGGGTTTTTCGTATTCTTATTGAAGAATTTTCAGCCCAGCTGAGTAGCTGCGCTCCAGAGGAAAGCGCCGTGCCAGCCTCGCAGGAGCCAGGAGGGTTTCAGCCAATCAATTATTCACCGCATTGTTTGGGGCAGGAGAGGGAGGAAGCGGAGGGGGGCCGGGCAGGGATGGAGAAAAGCTCTCGGGGTGCCGCTCGCACACAGCTCCCAAGCCGAGCTGCCAAAACCCACCCCCTGGCAAGGAGAGAGCAGCTTGCTGGTTCTGACACTCGACCGAAGGCCCCCAACCTTTGGGGCACTGGGGACCGGTTCCGTGGAGAGAGGTTTTTCCCGCAACCGGAGGGTGCGTGGTTTTGGGTACTGCCTGCATCCCGCGGAGGGGGCGTTGCTTGTTTGTGCGGACCAGCTGCTGGCGTGCCGCGGCCCGGTACTGGGCCACAGACCAGGGGTTGGGGACCCCTGGTCTAGACCAACCCGGGGCTACAGCAAATACAGCAAATACATCAGATTCTGGATTCTGATCTCGCCCCACAAAGGGCCTCCTGGGAGACGAGGCTAGTCTCTGCTTGGCAAGCAAGTTTATTTGCCAGCGGGTCCCCGAGTCGGGTTTGAGAGGTCGAGGGGCCAGCCCTGGGACAGGATCTGTGTTTTCCACCTACAGCCCATCAAGCCTCAGACTCCTTCTGCAAATGAGACACAGGTGAGAGACACCCCACGGCCCTGGGTTCAAGGCCTGGTGGTTGTCCGTGTCGCAAGAGGAGAAATTCCGTTAGGACGGACGTTCCTGCTGACTTACAGTGCCCAGCAGACTTGAAAGGTCGTTTAAGGCCGGTCAGAATTTCTCCTGCACCTCTGGCCAGATGTGGGCTGGGCAGGGAGGAGGCTGCTTTAGGAAACCCTCCTTTGGAGAGAAAAAGAGGGAGGGAGAGGACTGCACACCTTATTCTTCTGCCCTCCTTATGCACGTACATCCTGTTTATCAATAAAACATTTTATTGCTTTTAGCTGATGAGTTGACCTCGGCTTCGAGGAACAGCAGTTTCCTTCACTTGACCTTGGAGAGGGTCACCGTGGCCACTTGGCCAGTCCCGTGCTCGCGGGGGAAGCCTTCCTGCCAATCAAGCCCCAGCAAGGAGGAGGCTGGGCAGAATTGGGGGGGGGTTCTTGTCCTGGGACGGTCTACCCAGGGAAGCTTTTCCATGAGGAATAGACACGGCAGGATGAAGGGCTGGATATTCCAGAGAGCCGGGAATTGATAGCCGACCACAGAAGTCCACCTTGCCAGGTTTTCTTTTAAAAACGAGTTTCTAGTCCTTAGGAATTTCAAGGAAACAAAATGAGAGAGTATGGGGAGGAGGAAACTGCTTGAGTGGGCTGTGGGGCAGACAAGTTATTTCTAAGGACATTCCCCCCCCCATAAGCAACTACCAGGAAGAAGAGTTTGTAAAAAAAAAATAAGCCATGATGTGCAAAAATATGCTGTGTTTCATTTGCAAAATGCAGACTCACCGGTAGCCCAGATTCCACGCTAATATCCTCTCTCTGCCATTACAGCAAATGGCTTTCTGATCACACTCCCAAACCTGTCCTGATCCTTCTCTCTGGAAACACACACACACACACACACTCACACACACACACACGGTTGTGACTATTCCTAAGCCACCATCCTTGAAAGGAAACCTAAAGTGTTAACGGCAATCGGCGAAATGGCACAGCAGATTGCCACAATAAATAATTTACTGATATTTATAAATATTCAAATCAGCAGGCTTCGGAAACTAGAAGGAGAGAGAAAGAGGGAGAAGCTGGGAAGCAAGAATGTGCCCCTGTGGGTGTATTGTGTGTGTGTGTGTGTGTGTGTGCGTGCACGCGCAGGCCGTAGCGTGGACACTGTGTGGGGAAAGTTTGCATTAATTCCCACCCGGCTCTTCTAAATTCACCTGTTCCTCATTTCAAACAAATCTTGGGGAAAAATAATGGGGGGCGTTGATGCACCTGCGGGAGGAATAGCAGGAGAAGAGAAGGTGCGACGGACAGATGGAAGGGGAAAATTTGGCAGGCTGGGACTGTGTCCAGACCTGCAGACCTGGGTTTACCTGCAACTGGGAAAATCCACAGGGATTTCTGTGGATTCCTTACCGGGGGGGGGGGAGATCCTGCCTTTGTGTCTACGCTGGAGGTTTCTAGCAACAGACACTTCAAGAGGAAAAATAAAAACCTATCCGGGATCCACCATCCTCATAGACGTCTTGACTCTTTCGTAAGCCTAACTGAGGCTCTCTAAGATCTGTAATGTGCTGCTAGGGGTGGCGTTTTAGTGCCAAGAAAATGAAGGCGTTGTGAAAAATAAACGGCACCGACTAAGACCAAACGGTCACCTGGAGAGACACCACCAATCCTCAATATTATTTCCACCTCACTCATCGTCCCCCCAGGAGCGCAAAGCACTTGCCAGGAGAGCAGCCCCAGGAAAGGCTGAAATAAAACCGTCGCGATAAATCCGCCGCGCTTAAAGACAATAAATACAAAAGTAAAACCCAGTTAAAAGGTTGAAACGTGAAATAATAAAAGCCCGCCGTTTCCTGAAAGAGGGCGACCCAAGGCTGGCGAAACAACGCTTAAATAGAAGTATCTGGAAGGGGGGGGGAGAAATCTCTATGCCAGTCAATGCTATAGGCAGGAGCGCCCCAGCTGATCTTAATACACAAGTTGGCAAATTCATCCATTCAAGACTTGGGTCCTAGACGGTTCCCAGATAAACTGGCTGGGGTAGCAGTCAAGACCGGGCAAGTTCCAAATTCTGACCACTGTTTAGCCAAAGTTTCAACCAATGGTCATTATCTCCCAGCCCAGCATACCTCATCAAACAGTTGTGAGGGTGGTTTTTGTTTTTTCTTTTAAAGGAAAGAGAATTATCATCCATGCTGACCAGGGTTAAACAAATGCACAGTGACAAAGCCCACCAAAACCTATCCCGGCTCTGCCGAGCATCTGGCACATCCAACCGAAAACGTCCTGTCCTCAGTTAGCATCCTAGATAAGATTGCCATGAGGGCAAGACACAAATAAATCAGAATTTCCCACTGGCTCTCCGCTGGAGGCCATCCAAGGCTTCTTCAAAAGGCTGGAGAGGGCTGCTTCCAGCCCCAGATCTCTCTCTCTCTCTCTCTCTCTCTCTCTCTCTCTCTCTCACACACACACACACACACACACACAGCCCAGACCCGATGGCATGCTGACCCTTCACTTGAAAGCCAGTCAGGTCACTCCAACAGGCTGGGTTTGACTAACATGGGCTCGAACGGGCAACTGTGCACGAAAGGGAAACCGAAGACAAGAGGGCTTCACCTTTACTCCATGCGGACTGGGGGATTCTGGGAGTTGAAGTCCAGGCGTCTTCAAGTCGCCAAGATTCAGAAGCCCTGAACTCACTCGGGGAAGAACAGAGGAAGCGCTGTTCTCCTCTGGGACACAAGGCATGGCCTGACCCAAGAGGCCTCTTTAGTTGGCGTCCCACCGTTCTCCTCCCTCACCTCCGCCCTTGTTATCAGGCTCACCTCTGGACTTAACCTGTGGCACCTCCACCTGCTTTTAGCCGGAGCCCACTAGTAACCCACCAGGCCCCTGCGTGGGGTGAGCTTCTCCCGGGATGAATAATATATATATATATATATATATATATATATATATATATATATATATCTCCTAATGCACGGGAAGCCTGTCAGCTTCCTTACTCCCCATGTTTTATGAGCTTAGCTGAGCAGCGTCTCTGAGCCTCCCCGGTCAGAAATAAAGTTATCCCTCAGCGTCCCTTCTAAACATTTCACTCAGTGCAAACGGTGTTTAAGAAAAATGAGGACATATTTCTTCTTAAGGATGCAGCCTCCCCCTTCAGAGGCCTAATTTATGCCATCTATCAGCTGGCCAAGGGGAAAAAATAAAACGGGCAGGCCGAGCCGGTGGGCTACAGGCCGGCTGGCCAGCTCTTCTTAGCTTCTGTCCTTGCACAGACCCGGCCGGCTGGCTGCAACGAGGGCTTCTGGGATAATTCTCCTTGCCAAGCAGCCTTCTCGGGAGAGGATCCCACCAGGAGTAAATAAATAAATAAATAAATAAATAAATAAAATTAAGCCTCCGGAGCCCAAAGAGAGATTGTGCAATGGGGACTCTGGAAGGGCAACTGACCGCTGGGCTGTGAGTGCTCCATAGCTGGAAAGAGTGAGTGGGAAAGAGAAGAGAGAGAGAGAGAAAGAGAGAGAGAGAGAGAAAGAAAAAAAAGAAAGAAAGAAAGAAAAAAAGAAAAAAAGAAAAAAAAGAAAGAAAAAAGAGAGAGAGCAATAACCCTGTGAGGTGGGTTGGGGCTGAGAGAAAGAAAGAGAGAAAGAGAGAGAGAGAAAGAGAGAAAGAAAGGGAGAAAGAGAGAGAAAAAGAGAAAGAAAGAGAGAAAGAAAAAAAGAAAGAAAAAAAGAAAGAAAAAAAGAGAGAGCAATAACCCTGTGAGGTGGGTTGGGGCTGAGAGAAAGAAAGAGAGAAAGAGAGAGAGAGAGAAAGAGAGAAAGAAAGAGAGAAAGAGAGAAAGAAAAAAGAGAGAGAGCAATAACCCTGTGAGGTGGGTTGGGGCTGAGAGAGAGAAAGAAAGAGAGAAAGAGAGAGAGAGAAAGAGAGAGAGAGGGAGAAGAAAGAGAGAAAGAGAGAGAGAGAGAGAGAGAGAGAGAGAGAGATTGCATTGATGAGAAGCACCTCGTGGGAAACATTTTGGGGCTCAAATGGCTCGCAGTGGCCCCTGTGCAAAGATCCGTAGGGTGAGCGGGGGGGGGGGGAATTGCTTAGCAACTTCCTGGCAATCTCGCCTTTTCCTTCCAGCTTCCGGTTTAATGGGGTGGGTGGGTGGGCAAGCAACGGTGGGTGGGCAAGCTTACCCACTTGAGAAGCAAAGCTTTGGAAAACCAAAAGGATGAGGGAACGGGACCTGTCAGTGTTCAGATAAATTGAGGCATTTAGATAGTGTGTGAAAAAGGACTTTCAAGTCGAGATGCTCTCCTGTAACTCAGACAAACCAAAACAAACAAACCGACAAACCTGGACCAGCCTTTCTTTGCCACATGAACTCATTAAACCATCTATTAATCTATCCTGCCTTGTAACTTCTGTGGGGGGGGGGGGATGGGAGAAACCACTTTTATATTGCTGTGGGTATGTGCCTGGGAGCTTTTTACACACTTTTAGATCAAGTATGGCCGACCCTGTTCCAGTGGATCCCATTGAATAATTTAAATGCGTTCTTTGATTTTTTTTTAACCCCTCCACCGCAATCTCTTAACGGCCCTGTCGAGGTTCTCGCGAAGCCCGCCATGACGAAATGTTACGCAAATCATGTCCGAGCCAGCCCTGTCCAAAAGCTGTAAATAGATAATATAGACCTAGTAAGACATCCTTTCCCGTGAAGCAGCTGAATCCCACATCCTTCGGAGGCAGAGGGAATGACCTAGAAGCAGACTTGGGCTTCGTCACCCCCTTTGCCGTGTTTTTCAGCACTGTCTTACAGGTTGCTTAGCCAGGAGGAGATCCTAGTGAGCGCTACCCATTCCCCTTTGCAATAAAAATCCGGCTTTTTTTTTGCAAGCGCAGAAGCCTCTGTTCACTTCTTGGAAGTAAGACTAGAAGTTGTGGCAGAGGGGACGGGGGGGGGCAGAGATGTTGGACCCCCCCTCCCAACTTTTTCACCCCTGTCGATTGCCCCCTGGGCGTTAACTCCACCAGACAATCATCCTCCTGCACATCCCTGCAAAAATCTCCATTTCCTACCTGCATTAAATCATTAAGCACAGCATACAGAGAGAGGCTCCCGGGGCTGATCAAGAAGACATGTCTAGGATTTGCCTGCCAGTTGCCACTGAGGTGGTGCTACTACGGCTCACCCCTGTGTTTGAATTTCATTTGGCAGGAAGGAGGGAGAGAACAACAAGAAGAAGAAATAAATATGGTCTAAGACATTATTCCCCAATCTGGATTATTTTTTTCACAGTGCCCACTGGGTCACAGATTTATTTATTTTTTTCATTGTTTGTGTTAAAATGTTTACTGCCCCAAACAAGTCTGAGTGGGCTCTCCTTTCTAAGCTAAGTAACTCCATAAATCAGGCAGAAGGGTTAACATCTCCAGCGTGGCCCAGGCCGTCAATCTCGTTTTACAAGGGATGGATAGGAAGAGGGCTGACAAAGAGTGGTGGGTGGGAGGAACAGACCCACCCCAATTCTTGGCCTGGGCCGAGAACCAGGGATCTGAGGTGGAAGGCCAGGCACAAATACGAAACGAGGGGCTGTTATCACCCACGATGGTCTCAAATGCAGCAACTCCAAAGGAAAAGAACCAAAGGCGACAGACTTGAGGGAAAATATAGTCTGCACTGACTTTTAGGGAGAAGTTGGGATAGTCTCCTGGTAGATAGTCACTTTAATAGCAGCACCCGTGAATTATAATACTTAGCATCCATATAATTATAGCATTAGCAGTATTAATATTCTGTATTGCAAATCAAAGGGGGAGGGAGGGAGGGAGGGAGAGAAAGAGAGAGAGAGAGAGAGAGAGAGAGAGAAAGAGAGGGAGGGAGGGAGAGAAAAAGAGAGACAGTTTGCTGAAGACCATATAGAGGCAAAAGTTGAAATCGGACTATTTCAGGAGTTCTCCAAAGAAGCATGTTTCTGGATACAGAACAAACGCTTATAATTCTGGATGTTTAATTCTCTAAAGAAGCCGGGATCTCGGGAAGTATAAAAATGTTTGCAAGCCAGTAAATGCACGAAACGAAAAGAAGGAGGTCAACTTGGGGCAGATTTAAAATGGGGAGATACCATCCATCAACCAGAATAGAGCCGGAAGGGACCTCGGAGGTCATCTAGTCCAACCCCCCTGCTCAGGCAGGAAACCCTATGCCATTTCAGACAATCTCTTCTTAAACACTTCCAGTGTTGGAGCATTCACCGCTTGTTCCACCGGTTAATTATTCTCACTGTCCAGAAGTTTCTCCTTAGTTCTAGGTTGCTTCTCTCCATCCATTGTTTCTTGTCCTGTCCTCTGGTGCTTTGGAAAAATACGCTGACCCCCTCCTCTTTGAAGCAACCTCTCAAATACTGGAATACCGCTATCATGTCTGCCCCCCCCCCACCAGTCCTTCTTTTCTCTAGGCGAGCCAAACCCAAATTCCCGCAATCGTTCCTCATATGTTTCGGTACGAATACACGGAAGGAGAAAAGTGGTGTTTCTGCCAGACCCAAAAGACCCCCGGCTCCTGAGAGCAGAGCCGGAGGCAGGGAAGGTGAAGGAGAATGATTGAATTTCACTTGTGGGAAAAAATGCCGGACCATAAAAGCTCGGGGTGTCTCCGTACCCAGCGGACCGGTCTGGGCTCCCACCTGCATGCCCCCCCCCCCGTCTCATTCACACCTAGCCAGAGGGCAAGCCCTCCTTTGCTGGGCTGCCTGCCACAGGTGTCCCCCCCAAGGCCGAGGTGGGCTGGCCTGTTTGCTCATCCTTAAGCATACCAGGCGTTCGGCAGCAATCTCAGCCCAGGGTGCAAAGGGCTACGGGCTCTCCAAAGGTCCAGCAGAAGGGCCTTCTTCCGCCCCCTCCTGCAGTGGACACAAATGCCTTCTTTCCCCCTTTCACTCTTCACTGTTTGGGGAGCCCTGAAGTTCTTTTTTTGGGGGGGGGGTGTCCATCCCAGCAGTGTGCTTTGGTGCAGGAGACTCTT
The DNA here is from genome assembly GCF_016545835.1 of Crotalus tigris. Classification (NCBI taxonomy): domain Eukaryota; kingdom Metazoa; phylum Chordata; class Lepidosauria; order Squamata; family Viperidae; genus Crotalus; species Crotalus tigris. Next base: position 1,431,185 of record NW_024098092.1, on the reverse strand, counting down.
TCTCTCTCCCTCTTCCTCTCCCTCTCTCCTCTTTCTCTTCCTCTTTCTCTCCCTTCTCCCTCTCTCCTTTCTCTTCGTCTCTCCTTCCTCTCTTTCTTTTCCCCTTTCCCTCTTTCTCTTCCTCTCTTCTCCTCTTTCTCTTCCTCTTCCTCTTCCTCTCACTCTTTCTCTTCCCTTCTCCCACTTTCTCTTCCTCTCCCTCTCTTCCTCTCTCCTTCTCTCCTCTTTCTCCCTCTCTCCCTCTCTCCTTTCTCTTCCTCTCTCCTCTTTCTATTCCTGTTCCTCTTTCTCTTCCTCTCTCCTTCTCTCCTCTTTCTCTCCCTTCTCCCTCTCTCCTTCCTCTTCCTCTCTCTCTCTTCCTCTCTTTCTCTTCCCTTCTCCCTCTTTCTCTTCCTCTTCCTCTCTCTTTCTCTTCCCCTCTCCCACTTTCTCTTCCTCTCCCTCTCTTCCTCTCTTTCTCTTCCTCTATCCTTCTTTCCTCTTTCTCTTCCTCTCTCCTCTTTCTCTTCCTCTCTCCTTCTCTCCTCTTTCTCCCTCTCTCCCTCTCTCCTTTCTCTTCCTCTCTCCTCTTTCTATTCCTGTTCCTCTTTCTCTTCCTCTCTCCTTCTCTCCTCTTTCTCTCCCTTCTCCCTCTCTCCTTCCTCTTCCTCTCTCTCTTCCTCTCTTTCTCTTCCCTTCTCCCTCTTTCTCTTCCTCTTCCTCTCTCTTTCTCTTCCTGTCTTCTCCTCTTTCTCTTCCTCTCTCTTCCTCTCTCCTCTTTCTCTTCCTCTTCCTCTCTCTTTCTCTTCCCCTCTCCCACTTTCTCTTCCTCTCCCTCTCTTCCTCTCTTTCTCTTCCTCTATCCTTCTTTCCTCTTTCTCTTCCTCTCTCTCTCTCCCTCTTCCTCTCTCCCTCTCTCTCCTCTTTTGGTGAACTCTATTTCTCTTTCCTTTCTGAAAACAAGTGAGCTGTAAATACTGTTTAACCTTCTCCCCCCTCCCCCTCCCCTCCAGCACTATAAAAACACAAATATGCCATAACTCAGCGGGCCCAGCCGCCGCGCCTCCAACATGCCCTGCTCCAGGCCTCTCAGGAAGGTCATAACAAACGACTTTCCGATTCAGTGCTCCTGAAATAATTTTGTGTATTAAAACCTGAATCTGCACTTTCTGGAACCGAAAGCCTCTCTTAATTATGCCAGGCGTCCTTGGGGTGGACAGCGATCCTTCACTACGGCACCGCTAACCAACCGGAGAAAGGGGCAAGCGGGGCTCACCAACACCACCCCCCTAACACCCCCCCCAATATGCGAAGGCTGCCACCGCTGCTGCCCCCTCCCCTGCCTGCTCCCCTCCCCTCCGCCCCGCTCTTCTCCCCCCCCCCACGCCTCCCCCACCTTCCTTTTGCCCAATCTGTTTTCAAAGTGTGTCTGTCCTTTATTAAATTGTTTTCTTTTCCACATTATCAGTTGCCATGGAGACCTCATCTCTCGGATTATTTGAATTTCATTATATCTATTGATTTGGGAGCATTTCATCTTTTTTATTGTTTTTCTGTCAATTTTCAAAACGAATAACCATCTAATTTGCGTCAGCGCTGATTATGTTTGTCCCTCAATAGAGGTCGGCAGCTGCGCGGAGGAAACAAATCAATGGGAAACTATCATAAACCTTCCCAGCGCGGTCTCCGGGATGAGTGGGTGACATTCCACGCGGGCAAGGGACACCCACCCAGGGGGGGGGACCGTCTTCCTTTCGCGCCCTCTCCCTGCTCCCCCTCTTCCTGTCTCTTTCCCCCCCCCCTTCATCCCCATTCCCAAACTTTGGCTTTTGCAAAGGGCTGGCTTTAGGGCTCTGCTTTTTTGTGTTTGTGTTTTCTTCCTGACACCATCCATTTCAGACAAACAGGGTTGGGGGGGGGGGGAGAAAAGTCCTAAAGCTGGCTAAGTCCAGATGAATAAAAATTAAAGGAAGGTAAAGGTAAAAAAAAAAAAAAAAAGGCATGGAAATTAGGGAAAGAGAGGAAGGTGGAAGGGGGGGGTTGGGAGGGGGGAAAGGAAAGGGCAATTTGCAAATCGCTTACTCCGATTTTTTTTAAATAATTTATGCAATTTTAAGCATTTATGTATAAATTTTTTAATAAGCCACCCCGGAGCAAAATGGCCATTAGCATCCTAACGTCCTTCTGCCCGATGGACTGGTGGACGGGATCAATTTCCCAGACTACTTCCATCGCCCCCCCCACCCCTTTACGATAGGATAAAAACCTTTTAAAGCAACTTACATAAATATGGAATTTTTTTTCCTCCCAACCCCCCCCTCCTCCCCACCTCCCCTTTTTTTTATAATAGCCTGGACTTATTCGCTAGGGAGAATGCACGCATGTCTCCGAACGTCTGTGTGTGTGTGTGTGTGTGTGTGTGTGTCTGTGCGCGCGTGTGCATGTGTGCACGCCGGGTTTGGGGGTGGGGGGGCGGGCAGTTGGCAGTAAGACAGGCCCAGCCCTAACTGGAGCGGACCTGGTTGTCCTTCTAACAAGGGCATAAACTTTCATTAGAGATGCACGCAGTCAAAGGCAATTTAGGGAAACGTGCAGTAGAGAAAAAAAATAAGACCTCAGCATTTTTTGTTTAAATACTCTGGCTTCCTTGCCTTTGTCCAGGGAGGGGGGGGCTCTATCCTTGAGCAAAGCTCTGTGTCCAAAGTGACCCTTCCTTGGGCCACAGGGATGGAAGGCAACTGGGGGGGGGGGAAGCAGACCCCAGCGGTGGGCAGTTTTGGCTGCCTAAAGGCCCTGGGGCGGATTTCAGAGAAAAATGGTCAATATCCAATATTTTTGCATGGAGATCAGCTGCCCCCGGGGCCGCAAAGGGAGCTGCAAAGGGACCGGCCCTCATTGAAAAGTAGAGGGCATTCCCACTGCTGCTCTTCCCACCTGTCCCTTCATCCGGTGGGGGGGGGAGGGAGAAGGACAACATGCTGAGGTCTGCAGTTAAGGCCCAGGGAAAAAACATCCAGAGCTGCCCGCCAGTCGGAAAATGTAAAAGTTATTTCCAGAGCCAGGCCAAGGCGCACGACTCGGGGCATCGGAAAGCAGCCTAGGCCAGCTTGAGAAACGGGGCAAAATTCACCCAGATGAAAACAAAGATCTGGATCCCGTCGCAGGAGGAGGAGGTTTTTTTTTTTTTTGCACACGACAGGATAGTCCACGGCGGCTTTCAGCGGTAGCGGTCCCTCTTTGACTTACAACAATTCCATTTAGTGGCTGTTCGAAGTTTACAACGGCACCAAAAAAAGATGACCTAAGACAGGGGTCCCCAACCCCCGCTCCGTGGACCGGTACCGGGCTGCAGCGCGCCAGCAACCGGTCCGCACAAACAAGCAAAACCCCATCCGCGGGATGCAGGCAGCACACAAAACTACACCCTCTCCGGTCCGCGGAAAAACTTTCTCTCCACGGAACTGGTCCCCGGTGCCCAAAAGGTTGGGGACCTCTGACCTAGCACCGTTTTTTCCACACTTAGGACCACCAAAGTTTTTCCTAAGGTTGCGGGATCGAAATTCAGGTGCTTGGGCCACTGGTTGGTACTTATGATGGTGGCAGCGTCCCGGGGGGGTCATGCGATCTGCTTTTGCGGCCTTCTGGCTGGCCAACTCAGTGAGAAAGACAGATTCATTTAACAAGCGTGCTACTAAGGGGCAAAACCAAGATGGCAGACCCTAGACACTTTGGGAAAGGTTACAGCTGGATGTAGGACGTGACGCTCCCGCAGACTCTCCCCTATTCATTCAACTGCAATACCAAGAGCACTTAAGACTTATATGCCGCTTCACCGTGCTTTACAGCCCTCTCTAAACGCTATACCGAGTCAACGTATTGCCCCCAATGCTCTGGATCCTCATTTTTACCGATCCCGGAAAGATGGAAGGCTGAATCAACCTTGAGGATTGAACTGCCGGCAGTGGGCAGAGTCCGCCTGCAGTACTGCACTCTAGCCACCAGGGCTCCAAGCCAAATTGCTTGGCCTTAAAGTGGACCACGGTTGGGATGGTCGGTTTCAATCCCATCCTTCTTGGACTCGTCTTTCGTCTTAGATATTTCCACCGTCAACACAGAGTCCCAGTTTGCATGCTACAAAAAGTCAGGTGCTTCAGAACGCGTCTGGGGAGGGGGGGGGTGAGTAGGACAAACCCAGATAATTTGTAAAGGCAAGGCCTGGCTCCCAGAGGGCAGGTGTTCGGCTCATTCCACCCCATTTGGAATCCTGATAAAAAGCACACCTGTGGTGCCACGACATAAAACCGCAAGAGATGGGATGCTTTCCACAGTGGGAGAAGCATCTACGGGAGATAACAGGCACGCTGTGGAGGCAAAGGCAGAGGAGGACTGGTGGGGGTCCTGGGGCAGTCCCTGTGGGGGAAGTAGGGGCCAGAAGGAATACTGGGGCCCTCCTCTGCTTGAAAATTACAAGCATCAGAAACTCACCTCTCCTAGTAGCGTGTGAAGTGCATATCAAGTCACTTAGGTGAGAGGGACAAAGGGGAAAATTTAATCAAGAAATAGGCAAAGAAATACAGGTAGTTCAATTAGCAGGGGGTTGGACTAGATGACCTCCAAGGTCGCTTCCAACATCATCATCATCATCATTATAGTCTAGCTAACAAACAAAAGTCACATACTGAAAAAAGGGATTTACGACCGTTTCTCACCCTTACGACCGTCGCAGCCTTCCCGCGGTCACGTGACCAAAATTCAAACACTCGGGCCACTGCTTCACATTTATGACGGTCGCCATCTCCCCAGGGTCACGTGATCCCCTTTTGCGACCTACTGACAAGCAAAGTCGAGGGGGGGGCGCGATTCGCTTAAGGGCCGTGTGGCTCGGTTAACGGCTGCAGCAGTTCGTTTCGCAAGTGTGGCAAAAGAAAGGGCGTAGAAAGGGGGCAAATATCTCCCTTTGGCAACAGAACACGCTGGGCTGAACTGGGCCCGCTGAGTGCAGGAGGGCTGCCTGCCAAGTTGTTCTGTTCTTACTCTACAAGGCCTTGGTAAGGCCACACTTGGAATACGGCATCCAGTTTTGGTCATCGCAATGTAAAAAAGATGTTGAGACTCTAGAAAGAGTGCAAAGAAGAGCAGCAAAGAGGATTAGGGGACTGGAGGCTAAAACATACGAGGAACGGTTGCTGGAATTGGGTCTGTCTAGTTTAACGAAGAGAAGGACGAGGGGGGACATGATAGCAGAGTTTCAATATCTCAGGGGCTGCCCCAAAGAAGAGGCAGTCAAGCTATTTTCCAAAGCGCCGGAAGGCAGGACAAGAAGCAACGGATGGAAACTAAGCAAGGAGAGAAGCAACTGGAACTAAGGAGAAACTTCCTGACAGTCAGAACAATTAACCAGTGGAACCACCTGCCTCCAGAAGCGGTGAACGCTCCAACACTGGAAGTTTTTAAGAAGAGACTGGACAGCCATTTGTCTGAAATGGTATAGGATTTCCTGCCTGAGCAGGGGGTTGGACTAGATGACCTTCCATCATCATCATCATCATCATTATTATTATTATTTATTACAAAAGACCCCTGGCCAAAAGACACAGCAAAACCAGAGTTGGCAAAGGATGGGACTTGTGGGAATTGCAGCACACATTTGAGCATGAACCCAGCGGGAAATGTCCGTTTTGCTCCTGAATCCCTAGGAACAGTTTGGCTAGAGATGGCACCTTCTTGTCTTCTGAACTCCTAAGAAGGCTCGAAATGAATAAGGAGGGAAAGAGGGAGGAATGGCATAGACGGGGGGGGGGGGGTAAGAGACCGTCATTCAGGAGAAATCCAGGCACGTGAGACAAAAAACCCAACTTTTGCCAAGCGACAATATGCCCGCAGCGAGAAAATGCTGGGGGAGAGAGAGAAATCCATTCTCCCATCAAATGCGTTCCCTTCTTTTATCTCCTTCCCTTCCCCCCCCCACCCCTTTGCTTGAACTGTCATTAAAATAACAAGTTTCTATTCCAGTCTAAACATTCCCACATTGTAGAAAGGGTTATGTTACACCAGAGTCACCGCCGGGCCCAGTGTTTGCAGAGAAACCACGCCGGCAGGTCCCCCCCCACCCCGCCTGACAAAGTGACTTATTAAAGTTTAAACAGTAATTAACAGAACAATAAAAATAAAGGGATGTTTGGGGAGTCGTAGAACACGCAGGGTTTTTTGGCAATCCCAGCAAAAAAAAAAAAATGTTGTTGTTGTTATTGTTGTTCTCCCCGGTGCCCTGAGCTGGCAAGGGAGGGGGGGAAGGGGGCTAAAAAAACCAGAGGGGGAAGAGCTGGCAGGCCAAGAGGGGAGAGGAAAGCTGGCTGGGCTGCAATTCCTTCATGCAATTCCTTGCCTGGGGTGAAACCTTTGGGACCGAGACAGAGGCTGCCAGCCTATGCACCGTCCTGGGAGGTGAAGTGGTCAGGGCAAAGGAGAAGGCAGGGCTCCTGAGGAATTGTGTCCCTCGTCCAGAAAAAGCCCTCTTAGGTCTCCCTGCTCCAGTGAGGGTCAGGCCCCTGACGTTTGATTTACACCATTTGCAGGACAGGAGAGGAATGGAATGGAATGGAATGGAATGGAATGGAATGGAATAGAATGGAATGGAATAGAAGGAATGAAGAATAGAATAGAATAGAATAGAATAGAATAGAATAGAATAGAATAGAATAGAATAGAATAGAATAGAATAGAATAGAATATGGAACGGAACTGGAACTAGAATAGAATAGAATAGAATAGAATAGAATAGAATAGAATGGAATGGAATAGAAGGAATGAAGAATAGAATAGAATAGAATAGAATAGAATGGAATGGGAACTGGAACAAGAATAGAATAGAATAGAATAGAATAGAATAGAATAGAATAGAATAGAATAGAATAGAATGGAATGGAATGGAATGGAATGGAATGGAATGGAATGGAATAGAATAGAATGGAATGGAATAGAAGGAATGAAGAATAGAATAGAATAGAATAGAATAGAATAGAATAGAATAGAATAGAATAGAATAGAATAGAATAGAATAGAATAGAATAGAATATGGAACGGAACTGGAACTAGAATAGAATAGAATAGAATAGAATAGAATAGAATAGAATAGAATAGAATGGAATGGAATGGAATGGAATGGAATAGAATGGAATGGAATAGAAGGAATGAAGAATAGAATAGAATAGAATAGAATAGAATAGAATGGAATGGAATGGAATGGAATGGAATGGGAACTGGAACAAGAATAGAATAGAATAGAATAGAATAGAATAGAATAGAATAGAATAGAATAGAATAGAATAGAATAGAATAGAATGGAATGGAATGGAATGGAATGGAATGGAATAGAACAGAATAGAATGAAATGGAACGGAACTGGAACAAGAATAGAATAGAATAGAATAGAATAGAATAGAATAGAATAGAATAGAATAGAATAGAATAGATTGTAGAATAGAATAGAACAGAACAGAATAGAACAGAATAGAATAGATTGTAGAATAGCATAGCATAGCATAGCATAGAGCTGGAAGAGACCCTGGAGGTCTTCTAGTCCAGCCCCCTGTTCAAGCAGGAGAACCTACACCATCTCAAACAGTCTCTTCTTTAAAAACCTCCACTGATGGAGCACCCACAATTTCTGGTGGCAAGCTGTTCCCCTGGTTGATTGTCCTCACTGTCAGGAAGTTTCTCCTTAATTCCAGGTTGTTTCTCTCCTTGATCAGTTTCCAACCATTGTTTCTCGGTTATCCTACAAATACTTCGCCAAACAAAAACATGGTTTATAAAGCATGGCTGAGATTTGGCGTTGGGAGACCCCTGTTCTAGCCCATCATCAACCAGAGAAGCCTGGCTGAAGTTATTGCTGATAAATTTGGGCCCATCACTGCCTCTTGGCCCAACCAATTCCACAGCATTGTTGGAGAAAGGGCCACGAAAAAAATAAGATGTGGCTAATAATTTAAAAAAATAATAATAATCAAGAAATGTATTCCATTTATGTATGTATTAGTCAACAACTATAGCACAAAAGGATCAGTAGAAACTATATAACTATCAAGAAAGAGAAAGGCGTGCAAGAAGCTGCAGAATCATAAACGTAGAAACTCAGTATCTTTTCAACCCAGCGCTTCCTAGATTTCTTCCAAGGCAAAACTGCAATTCCCAAAGATGGATGGCAATCGGGAAGTTTACAAATTATAGGAGGCACCTCGTTGTGGAGTGCTGAACTTTCATAAGCAGGTCCTGTGTTGTGCTAAGAGACTGGGACAAAAAAAAAAACGGGGTGGCATGGGAATGCAAACAGGAGATTAGTGAGCAGAGTCTTAAAGCAAACAAACTCAGATCAACTGGTTCCAAAGGAAACAGCTAACTAACAATAAATACTTCTTTCTAGAATAATGTAGGGCTGGCTGTTCGTTGCATTTGAATTTCCTACTGCAAAATTAAAAAAATATTGGTCTAAGATCCATCGATGGTTGGAAAAGATGATGAAACTACAGATAGAATTTAAACCAGAATTGTTTTTGTTAGGAATGTTAAGACCTGATTATGCCAAAGAGAACGACTACTTGATACTGCATGTTTTAACTGCTGCAAGGATAGTCTTTGCCCAATTTTGGAAAAATGAGAATTTACCATCTGACCAGATTATAATTACTAAAATTTTAGAGTGTGCAGAAATGGATAGACTAACATTAGAAATGAAAGAAAAAGATGATTCAATTTGTTTTAGAACTTAGAATTTTTTTTATCAATGGTTAGAGACACGTTAGAACTTGAAGGATTCAATATTTTACAATAGATGACTGATTTTTAATCGAGTTCTAACGAACGTTTTGATGATATGATTAATTTTCCTGATTTACTGATTTTCATTTGTTACTTTTGATTGTTAGGATTTTTTGAGATTTTATTACTAGTATTTACTTAATAGATCAATGTATTTGTTTACTAATTGTTTTTAATATGTTATAGTCTAAGCTTTGGTACAAATGGTTGAATATGATATTTTCTCATTATTATGATCCGGATGGTAGCTTGTTTGTTGAAATATGCGACTGTACCTATCCTTATTTTATCCTAATTCCTTATTCCCTTCTCCTTCCCCTTTCCTTCCACCCCTCCCTTTACTATACCTGTATTGTTCCTATTTTTCCCCATCTATATAAACTTAATAAAATTTTGTTAAAAAAAAAAGTGAATGAACAACCCAAACTTTTCACAAGAAGATCAAATCAGCCACATGGGTGGAGCTCATCATCCAGATGGTGGTTAGCAGCAAACCCTGGATCGTTCACCTGACAGGGCCAAACAGGCGGGGAAGCTGCTGTCCATAGATGTGAAAAATAACTTGACGAAGCAGGCAGAGAGCATTACGAAGCATTGGCCCAGGAAATGATCAATGGGCGATTGATTGAAAGAAGCATCACTCGTTGAGCGAGTGACGGATAAAAATCTTCTATTTGAAGTCTGAATTCACCCCAAAGGGTGAATTTGCGAGGCAAACCCCGACTAGCAAAGAGGGACATGGCGTTTTGCGTGCGCATGGGTGGGTGTGTTTGGCACTAATTAAATTGTAGACTTGCAGTCTTATATAGACACACGGAGGAAAGGCGCTGAGGAGTAAAGGGAAAGATGGTCCATAAAACGCTGCCTTGAAGGTTGAAATATCCTCATATTGGGAGATGTGGGGAAGCAGGCACGGGAATAAGTGCATTTCTAATAAAACTGTCAGTTCTGGACCAAGGTACGGTGCCTCGCTTTTTCAAGTAAGAAAGCAACACTTGACAGGTTTGGGATGGATACGGTGGAAAGCCCCGAGACAAAAACCCAACGCAGAGCCCTGACAGAGCCTTGTGGAGTGTGTCGTTCTTGACACCACATCTATGGTTACAATCATTCAGTGGTGGATGAGAAAAAGGGCCAGCAGCCATAATGGATCCGAACAGCTTGATAGGGCCAGAGCAGGGGTCTTCAAACTTGGCCCTTTGATGACTTGTGGACTTCAACTCCCAGAATTCCTCAGCCAGGCACGCGTGCCTGGCTGAGGAATTCTGGGAGTTGAAGTCCACAAGTCATCAAAGGGCCAAGTTTGAAGGCTCCTGGGCTAGGAAAACGAATCTGCCCCATCAAAGAGCTTCATAAAAACATCTCTGTGCTCAAGTTACTTCCACTGTGTGAAGACCACATGAGGTGGGAGCAGACCACCGGCTGGAAAGTTCTGCAGCTTATCTGAAGGATTCTGCAGGGACTAGGATCGGTGGATCCAACCCCAGTCCTAAAGTGTTCCTTGGTAGCTGCCAAAATCCAGGGGGTTAAAGCAGCAGCACCTGGGCACATTATTTAATCTCGACTTTGAATCCAGATTTTGAATCCAGATTTAATCTAGGACTTCTTGAGATATAACTCGGCCTCTAATTTCAGAGTAATCTAGCAGCAGCACCTGGGCAGATTATGTCAAATGACTATTTATTTCACTCACTTCCTTCTTTCTTTCCTCTGGCGCGTAAACACTCCTGGTTATTGATGGAGAACATCACGACAAGCTACTTTTTCCATCCATGTTCTCACCCACAGAGGCTACCACCTCTCATCCACCCTGTTGGTTTTCTTCTAGCAGCCACTGTTAACACTCATCTTTTCATTCCACCAAGAGAGAGAGGGAGAGAGAGAGAGAGAGAGAGAAAGAGAGAGAAAGAAAAAGAAAAAGAAAAAGAAAGAGAGGAGAGAGAGAGAAGAGAAAGAGAGAGAGAGAAAGAGAAAAAGAAAGAGAATGAGAGAAAAAAGAAAGAGAAAGAGAGAAAAAGAGAAAAAGAGAGAATGAGAGAAAAAAGAAAGAGAAAGAGAGAGAGAAAGAGAGAAAAGAGAGAGAGAGAAAAAGAAAGAGAGAGAGAGAGAGAAAGAAAGAAAGGAAGGAAGGAAGGAAGGAAGGAAGGAAGGAAGGAAGGAAGGAAGGAAGAAAGAGAGAGAGAGAGAAAGAATCAACAACAACTTGTCCAGACCTGCCCTGGAGTTGAGTGTTGATCACACAAGGTCTTGGATCAACAGTCATCCTGGCCAAGCTTTGACCCGAACAACTCCTGGCCTAACAGATCTTCTGGTGACAGCATTCCCCCTTCAGATTCCATCTCTTACCTGGGCAATCAAGGATGGGATATCGAAAAGAGATTCCCACCACAGTTTCTCTGTCAACCATGAGTGTGGTCCTTTCAAGACTTGCTGTGCCAGTTCCAGTTCATAAAACATGGCAGAAAGATCTCACGTCATGGTGGAACCCATCACCACATCATCCTACAACTGCTTTGGTCTCCACAGAGCAATCAACTGGAGCCTGAGTTGATTAATCTCCCTGCAGCCTTGCTTGTTATTGGTTGATATTATCTCTCGTTTGGCCTATCGCGTCGTGTGTGGAAGGAGCCAAAGCAAATAAGAGATATATATATATTTTTTAAAAAAATCTACATATAAGCATCATCCCAACTAGGCAAGACTCTCCGAGCGTAAGATATGCAAACCATCCACAAAGCAGGAAAGAATAGCTGGCTTTCTAGTTTGAAATGGTTAACCAAAGAGGTCAAAGAATTAGGCCAACTCATCCTTTAAAAAAAAAAAAAACAGAAATAAAAACGACACAAATCAATCACGGGCAACGGTGTCAGTGACTCAAATTAGCCTCTGCTTGCTAAACATCTGGCTTTACGATGCAAATCTGATAATAACATTTCTGGATTTTCCCCTAGCTTCCCCACAGAACTGTTATATCTCTAAGAGGAACTTGGCTGCCTCACCAGATCCTTCCCTTGGTCGCAGAAGCTCCTGTGATCTCCGGGATAAAGCGGGAAGAGAGAGATATATCTAGGGCAGGGGTAGACAACCTTGGCTCTTTTAGGACTCGTGGACTCCAACTCCTAGAATTCCTGAGCCAGCATGGGAAACTATGGCCCCTCATGACTCGTGGACTTCAACTCCCAGAATTCCTCAGCCAGCATGGGGGAATTATGGCCCCCTCATGACTGGTGGACTTCAACTCCCAGAATTCCTCAGCCAACATGGGGAACTATGGCGCCTTCATGACTCATGGACTCCAACTCCCAGAATTCCTCAGCCAGCATGGGGGAATTATGGCCCCCTCATGACTGGTGGACTTCAACTCCCAGAATTCCTGAGCCAGCATGGGAAACTATGGCCCCTCATGACTCGTGGACTTCAACTCCCAGAATTCCTCAGCCAACATGGGGAACTATGGCGCCTTCATGACTCATGGACTCCAACTCCCAGAATTCCTCAGCCAACCATGCTGAGGGGAAAGGGAGAGGTTTCCAAGCTGAGCCATGCTGACTCAGGAATTCTGGGAGGGGAAGTCCACGAGTCATGAAGGGGCCATAGTTTCCCCCTGCTGGCTCAGGAATTCTGGGAGTTGAAGTCCACGAGTCCCAAAAGAGCCAAGGTTGCCTACCCCTGATCTAGGGAATCAGCCCAAGGGAGCACCCAAGACAAAACCAAGGAACTCTTTGCTCTCCTGATCTGTTGTTTTGTTTTTTTCCCTAGAGAGAGCTTGGAACGAAAAAGGAACTAATTCAGGAGTATTTTTTTTAAAAAAAAAAAAACAAAAACCCAGGCATTTGTGCTTGTGGGTTTAGCTATTGTCAACCATCTGGAATACAGAATTACAGCCACCTCCCTTAATCCGATATTCCTTAATTCCTAAAGCTGGTTATGGCACAAGGATGAGGGCGGAGGGATGAAGGTGGACAAACAGGCAGAGATCCTGGAAAAGGTCAAATCCGTTGCTTGTTTGCTTTCTCCCTGTCCTTGGAGGCGTAAGGTGTGTCGGGGAGACTGAAAATGCACAACAGGGGAAAGGGGGGGGGGGAAAGCACAGATCCACTAGTAGTGTGTGAGCTCACTGCTTGCTTGCTTGCTCGCTCACTCCCTCACACACGCGCACACACACACACACACAGAGAGAGAGAGAGAGAGAGAGAGAGAGTCATTCTGTCCTGCACAAGGCTGTCAGGTAAATTAGATCTGAAGGCTGACAATTTCTGACCATATTTCCTTGATTATTTCAAACAAATGGGCACCAGCCGCTGTAAGGAGATTACAGTGACATAAACGTCCCGAGCGGGAGGAGGGGAGGGCAACGAATCCAGGTCACCCCCATCCGTCCCCCGTTTGACAGCCGCTATATCGCTATCCAATCCAATAAAATTTCCCCCCTTTTGCTTTAATTAATTTTACAGCTAGCTTGCTTAATTACTTTCAATCAAAATCCTCCTGCCATCGCAAAATTAGAGATGGTTGAGCTCCATTAGCCTAAATTCTTCATTTCCATACAGAAAGAAGGCTGGCTTCCCGGCAGAGTGACCGGGGGTCTCCCAACGTGCCACGCTGCCGGCCCCTGGCAAAGCCTGGCCTGACGGGCAGGGGAACGAGGGCTGCCGGGCCGGGCTAGGGTGGCTCGCTACCCCCTTGCCGGCTTCACATGGCAGACTAAACCCCCAATGTGGGAAAACAAAGCACAGTGTCTATGTTCAAGTAGGGCAGGAGCCCCCCCAAGCACTGCTGAATTGGATGGCGAAAACAAGAGTTGATCTCTCAGAACAAGATCCCATGTTAGTCTACATGATGGGCAAGCCCAGCCAGACCACACAAAACGGACATTCAGTCTCTCTCTCTCTCTCTCTTTTCTCTCTCTCTCTTCTTTCTCCCTCTATCTTTCTCTCTCTCTTCTTTCTTTCTTTCTCTTTCTCTCTCTTCTCTCTTCTTTCTCTCTTTTTCTTTCTTTCTCTTTCTCTCTTTCTCTTTCTCTCTCTCTTCTTTCTCTCTTTTCCTCTTTCTCTTTCTCTCTTCTTTCTTTCTCTCTCTTCTTTCTCTCTCTATCTTTCTCTCTCTTCTTTCTTTCTTTCTTTCTCTCTTCTCTCTTCTTTCTCTCTTTCTCTTTCTTTCTTTCTCTTCTTTCTCTCTCTTCTCTCTCACCCTCCCTCTCTCCCTCCCTCTCTCTCTTGGTGGAATGAAAAGATGAGTGTTAACAGTGGCTGCTAGAAGAAAACCAACAGGGTGGATGAGAGGTGGTAGCCTCTGCGGGTGAGAACATGGATGGAAAAAGTAGCTTGTCTTGATCTTTTCCATCAATAACCAGGAGTGTTTACACGCCAGAGGAAAGAAGAAGGAAGTGTGTGAGATAAATAGTCATTTGACACAATCTGCCCAGGCACTGCTGCTAGATTACTCTGGAATTAGAGGCCAAGTTATATCTCAAGAAGTCCTAGATTAAATCTGGATTTAAAATCTGGATTCAAAGTCGAGATTAAATCTGGATTCAAAATTTGAGATTAAATCTGGATTCAAATCGAGATTCAAAATCACATGAGGTATTAGCATCGCTTTATAAGCCCTTAGTAAGACCACATCTAGAACGCTGCATCCAGTTTTGGTCACCACATTACCAAAAAGATGTTGAGGCTTTGGGAAAAGTGCAAAGAAGAGCAACTGAGATGTTTAAAGGCCTGGAGACTAAAACCTATGAAGAACGGTTGCAGGATTTGGGTATGGCCAGTCTGGAGAAAAGGAGGAGTGGGGGGGGGACATGATAATGAGAGGTTGACACAAAGAGAAGGGGGTCAACTTATTTCTCAAAGCACTTGTACAAGGAACAAGAAACAATGGGTGGAAACTAATCAAGGAGAGAAGCAACCTGGAACTAAGGAGAAACTTCCTGACAGTGAGGACAATTAACCAGTGGAACAGCCTGCCTCCAGAAGTTGTGGGTGCTCCATTGCTGGAGGTTTTCAAGAACAGGCTGGACAGTATGGTATAGAGTCTCCTGCTTGAGCAAAAGGTTGGACTAGAAGATCTCCAAGGTCTATTTTGACTGACTGATTGGTTATCTACCGTGACATTCCTCAAGTGACTTCTTCCTTCCCACTTCAGGCCTTCTATCGGTGTTTGGGTAATAGCATTAAGTTACCTTACAAGATTGTTGTGACGGTTATTAGTCAGAAAGATGTTTGAGATGTTTTGAATGCTTGATGGGGCTTTGCAAATGCTGACAAATCTGGAACGAAGGAAGCCCAAACTGTCAGCGGAAAATGATGGAGTTCTCCTCAGCCAGGGGGTCAAACTTCTAGACAAGCCTTCCTTTTCATAAATCTACCACTTTAGCGAATTTCGTCCCCCAAGGCACAAGCTCCTTGGTGGGGCTGTGCACACACACACACACACACACACACACGGTCCACTTACATGATTAAAACGTTATTTTTTGCGGAAATATCAGGAAGATTAAATTAATGTCGGTGCTATCATGAAGATTAAAACCTTACTGTTGTCTCACTTCACTTCACACACACACACACACACACCCTACTGACAGGTGAAGCTCAGCGCCACTTGTAGAATTGGGGGGGGGGAGAGGGAAGGTGCTACCTCTGGAAAGGCCCAGATCCATCAATTTCTGCGCCGGTGTGAAGAAGCAGTGAAATCTGACTTCAAATCTACCTGCTGACTTATGGGGTACGGAGAAAGGTAACCAGCCACCGTTAAGCATCGCAGCGATGAAAGATATCCTACCAACTCCGTGGACGGGAGCCATTTCTATCAGGAGAGGGACAAACAGGCCAGGAATGGGGATCTGAAGCAATATGAAATGATTTAGAAGTAGGCCTGGACTTACAACCGCTCCTTTAGTGACGGTCCAAAGCAGTGGTTCTCAACCTTTTTAATGCCGCAACCCACCAAGCGGTAGTAAATCGATGACTACTCAACTGGTCGTAAGTCGAGGACTACTTAACTGGTGCAGCACCGTTTGCAGAAGGGGACTTTTGGCGGGCTCAGCAGGGCAGAGACAGCCTGGACAATTCCTATTGGCTTTTGAAAGCCAACAGAATTAGACTCTATTCAAGAGAGTCTATTCTATTGGCTTTCCAAAGCCAATAGAATAAAAGGGAGTAGCACAGCTAAGGAAAAGGGGGGAAAAATGGTGGACTGCGTTGTTTGGCGACCCCCGTGAAATGGTCGTTCGACCCCAAATGGGGTCCCGACCCACAGGTTGAGAATCATTGGTCCAAAGGAACAACGGCACTGTAAAAAGGAATTGAGGACTGCTTTTCACCCTTACGACCATCTGCAGCCTCCCCACGGTCATGTGATCGAAGTCCAGGCCCTTGGGCCACTGGT